>NC_080671.1:16368762-16670188 GCF_030247195.1 Topomyia yanbarensis
TCCGTGCGAAATTTCATGTGAAATTCCGCGTGAAATTCCTTGCGAAATTCTGAACGAAGATTCGCGCGAAATTCCATGCGGAGATTCGAGTGAAATTCTATGCGAAATTCCATACGAAATTCCGCGCGAAATCCCGGGTGAAATTCCGTGCAAAATTCCGTGCAAAATTTCGTGCGAATTTTGTGCGAAATTCCGCAAGAAATCCCGGGTGAAATACCGCACGAAATCCCGGGTGAAATTCCGCACAAAATCCCGGGTGAAATTCCGTGCGAAATTCCGTGCGAAATTCCATGCGAAATTCCGAACGAAATTCCGTGCGAAATTCCGCGCGAAATTCCATGCGAAATTCCGCGCAAAATTCCGTGCGAAATTCCATGCGAAATTCCGCGCCAAATTCCGTGCGAAATTTCATGTGAAATTCCGCGCAAAATTCCTTGCGAAATTCTGCGTTAAATTTCGTGCGAAATTCCATACGAAATTTCGCACGAAATCCCGGGTGAAATTCCGTGCAAAATATCGTGCAAAATTCTGTGCGAAATTCCATGTGAAATTCCGTGCGAAGTTCCACGCGAAATTCCGTGCGAAATTCCGAACGAAATTCCGTGCGAAATTCCATACGAAATTCCGCTCGAAATCCCGGGTGAAATTCCGTGTGAAATTCTGTGCGATATTCTGTGCGAAATTCCGTGAGAAATTCTGTGCGAAATTTCGTACGAAATTCCATGCGAAATTCCATACGAAATTCTGCCCGAAATCCCGGATGAAATTCCGTGCGAAATTTCGTGAAAATTCTGTGCGAAATTTCGTGCAAAATTCCGTGCGCAATTTCATGCGAAATTCCGCGCGAAATTCCATGCAAAATTCCATGCAAAATTCCGCGCCAAATTCTATGCAAAATTCCGTGCGAAATTTCATGTGAAATTCCGCGTGAAATTCCTTGCGAAATTCCATGCGAAATTCCATGCGAAATTCCGTGCGAAATACCGCTCGAAGTTCCGTCCGAAATTTTGTCTGAAATTTCTTGCGAAATTCCGCACGAAATTTCGAGCGAAGATTTGCGCGACATTCCATTCGAAGATTCACGCGAATTTCCGTGCTTTCTTCCGTAAGAAATTCCGCCGAAGTTCCGCGCGAAATACCATGCGAATTTCCGTGCAAAATTCCGTGTGAAATTCCGTGCGAAATTCCTTCCGAAATTTTGCTTGAAACTCCTTGCAGAATTCCGTGCGAAATTCTGTGCGAAATTCATTGCATGAAATTCCGTGCGAAATCCGTGTGATATTCCGCGTGAATTTCCGTGCTTTCTGTCGTGCAAAATTTCTGCAATTCCATGAGAACTTCCGTGCGAAATTCCGCGCAATATTCCGTACGAAATTCTGTGCAAAATTTCATGCGAAATTCTGTGCGAAATTCCGTGCGAAATTCCGTGCGAAATTCCGTGCAAAAATTCGCGCGAAATTCCGCGCGAAGCTCCGAGCAAAATTCCGCAAAAAATTCCATGCGAAATTCCGTGTGAAATTCCATACGAAATTCCGCGCAAAACTCCGTGCAAAATTCCGTGTAAAATTCCGTACGAAATAGCATAGCATAGCATAGCAAAAACGACCGCACCCATCATGGGGGAATTATGGTTAAAACCGACACCTTAAGCTTAACGCTTTTTCTAAGCTACCACAAAACCATTAAAATTATAATTTTTATGCAGAATTCTTCTTCAGAAAATTCTTAACAAGACTTAATTTTTTCAGCGCTTCAAAAAATTAATTTCATTAAAAAATATTGGTTGTAAAACTTGGAAAACAAAGTGACTTTTTGTAGGCACTGCGGGTAAAACCGACACCCCATAGAGGTAAGATCGACACTCCCTTTAATTTATTTTCTCTCCACTTTATTAAAATCTTTATCTTTATTAAAAATGAGATATATGCGTGATTAATAAAATGTGAGTATGTATGATGCAAATATGTGCTTTTTATTGCTTCATCATGTAGTGAGGGGAAAAAAGTTCGAAAGCGTAGTACTATAAATGTATTTTATGCTATAGGATTATTTATTGATATGAGTATTTCCAAATAATCCTTGCGCACATCATTGCAACCTCCAGTGTCATTTTATTTCGTAAGAGAAGATTTGATTTCAGATTTGATTTTTCGGATTCTGATCATCAACGATCTATTGGGGTATACATAAGCTGACCAACTCTGCCGAAAAAATTCGTACACCATGCGGACTGTGTGCGTGACTGTGGTGAATGATCGTGCTTCGTTGCCGAATGGTGTACGGATTTTTTCGCCAGAGTTGGTCAGCTTAGGTATACATAAGATCATTGCCTCATTGTGATAAAGTTCGTCTATGACAAACCAAGAGAACACTATAAATTCGGTTTGATGAGCTTTTTGCAGAAATAGCAAAAGCTTCGATAGAATCAGATAAGCACAAATTTTGATTTTTAAATAGACTTACAAGAAATAAACACAATAAAAGTATTTCTGTGTATTTCTGCTAATACTATAGTGTTCTAATAGGCTAATTGAAGTGTCACAAAGATCCCCAGTATTTTGAAATGGATCGCAAGTATACACAACCATCTTAACAGCGTGTCGGCTTTACCCTAACCATAGGGTGTCGGTTTTACCCCAACAGCGCACATTTTTTTATAAAAGCAATTAAAAATATTGAGTTTCTCAAACTCGTCTTCAATGCACCTATTTGATCATAAGAAAGGCCGATAATAATAGGTGCTGAAAAATGTGGTGATATGAAAAGCTTTTGTTCGGTTAAAACCTTAAAATCTACCAACGAAATTTAACATCCAGACGAGTATGAACGGTGCTGTCGTATGCTTTGTTTATTTTTATGACATTCGGCGTACTAACGTAAATCCAATTTTTCTTCAAATGCTCTACATAAACGTACTAATAATAAAGTGTCATTATGAAATGAATAAAAATTTGATTTCTAGGAAAAGTTGTGGGGTGTCGGTTTTACCCACAGTGTCGGTTTTTCCCACAATTCCCCTACAGTGGTATAGTTCACCGCACACCTGACCATGTCCTTACGATCGCTGAAGGGAAGGAAATGTTAGTTGAATACCTACTTTAGAAGATGCGGGGAACCCACGCAATCTTCATAGGTCCTACGGATGGAGGAGTTTGTTAGTAAGGAAGGAAAATGGGAAGAGGATATGTGGATATAATAATTATGGTATGGTATGAATTATATAATGAACTATAAAATAACAATAAATTGGATTGATCTCACCAAATTTTCTTGAACACCCTGCAAAGGAAACAGGTTTCGGGCACCTCCGGGCTACCACATTCTCTGTGTATTCTGCTGATAGTGTTTTAACCAGTATTTTCAAGGTGATGCGCTGTAGACGTCGACCGCAGATCTGATATTTTTGTTCATGCCTCAACAACAGTATTCAAATGCACAAATATTAATCCGGTGTTAGCAATTCCAGGTAATTGGATAGATTTCTCCACCACTAATCTCTGCCGACTAAAAACCTTTTAGTCCTGCTCTTTCTGAGTATTCCGTACTATTCGAGTCCTATGCTCCTGACGTTCTGAACGTGTCATGATGTTTGGAGTACAAGCTTGCAGCCGGGTTCATAGATTTTATTTCACATTTACGACGCACTCGTTGTTTCCATGTTGTTTCCACGAATAATGAAAACCCCCTTTTCAATTATCGGTAGCAATGCGTATATAAAATCCAGAGAACGACAAACGACGAAAAATCACAAAACTAATAAATGACAGCAGCAATCATAAAATTCCGCACAAAATTCGCCCGAAATTCCGTGCGAAATTCCGCGCAAAATTCGGTTCGAATTTCCGTGCAAAATTTCATGTGAATTTCCGTGTGAAGTTACGTGCAAAATTCCATGCGAAATTCCGGGTGAAATTCCGCGTAAAATTCTGTGCGAAGCTCCGCGCGATATTGCGTGCGAAATTCCGTGTGAAATTCCGCGCGTAATTCTGTCCGAAATTCCGCTTTCGTGTGAATGGGGACCAAACATTTCGATACGCGATTTTTTCCATGGTCGTGAGCAATGAATTTATTGTACCGCGCTGTCGAAAACGAAAAAAAAAAGAATAATTTTCTGTTCTTCTTGCAGTGACAAAGGACTCGGCAATTGATCATTCTCACGTTTCGCAGCGCCTACCGACCAGGCCCGACGAAGGCAAGTTGAACATCAACACAGCAACACCTGCAATTCTCCTATAACTGATCGTATGTCTACTACATCGTAGCGTAAACAAATCGCACCGAAAGCAAAGATGGGGTGTACCTGGTGTTCCAATTAATTTCCTTTCCCATTGGAGCGTACCGAGCACAATGTTATCGTTGTCGGTGAAAGCTACAGAATCTTCCAGGCAACCGTCACAACAACTAACAAACAAGTGCAAGGACGCCATCGAGCGATGGAGCTTGTTTTCGACACAGACACTGCTCTTTTTGAATGTTTACTAAGTAGTATTAGAATCAAAGTTCACGGCCCTTAAACCCTTACTCCGTTGATGGAGAACCTAGGCTCGGCGCAGTAGCTTCTTATCTGCTTTTAAGGTTGTTTGAACAATTCTGCCGTAAAATTCCTAATTAATTTTTGCTCAGCAAATTACTCACCACTAAGACGTGGTATAGTATTTCATGAACGCTTTGTAAATATTAGATTTCCGCACAAGCGAAACCGGAAGGAAGGGATCAGTCAATGAAAACACTTCCCTTTCGCGCTCTCTAAATAACATATACAAAAATGGGAATATGGAGTGGCGTCGTTTGGCCGATTTTCGTCACCCTTTACTTCCGCAGGATGGCAACAGGCGGCTGAAAAAGTTCACATCTATGCATACCTACCTATATGTATGCACAGTTCAGTAATATCTAACCAAATCGAATGTTCATGTTTCACCTTGATTCCTAACCTGCTTGGTATGGATGAGCATTATGTAAATTGATCGCAAACCCACAAGTGACTGATTTTTCGCGCTAAGGCTTTGCCGGTGACCAACGAGGCACATCCTAATCGCACCGGTGCACCGCGGTGTCAGCAATGAGTGAGGCTGCCTAAGCCGAGACTATCTCCAATAAATCTCTTTCCACACTGGCATAGAAATAGAACACTCGTGTGCTACCTGTACGCGTGATTGCGCTGCGAAAATAAAACGGACATCTTTGCATAATTTATGAACGGCTGAAAGGCTGTTGATAACGTCATCAGGTGGGAAATATTGCCATCATTTATCGCAGTATTTCCCTCGTTGTTGCTAAACGAGATATCGGTCTCCGATTTCGGTTGACGCATCGATAGTGGCGAATGCAATATTTCCCGAACTGACAGGTAAAAGTCAATGATTCGGATAGACCTTCACCTGTGCTTCTGGGAATTTGTCGTCTGGGTTGAAACGTAATAAACATTACTAAAGGAACGTTCAGTTTTTTTTTTTCGATCTAAGAACGTGATAGGTAATTCCTGGAAAGTTGTTGAACGACGTAGTAGGTGGAGGATTAACCGTGGCTGTTGTTTGTTCGAATAAGCGTGTTGTCTATCGTCTTGTAATGGGGAGGAGCAATGGGATATGGGGTATTTGGACCTATTTTCTCTCCATTTTTATTATTATGAGTTTTTCGGCTTATCAACATTAAAATAGACACCGAAAACGGAAAATTGCTTTTGATGGATTTATGCCAGCTTCATCAAAGAAAAAAATAATAGAAGCCCTATAAAGTCCATTGTATCATAATTAGCCATTTTCAGATGATGGGATTTTCAAAAATATTTCATAAATTTCTGATACAATGTTTTATTCGTTTACTTTGTTCAAAAATGTTCATTTCATCGATTTTATTCGTCTTGTTTATTTTATTCATTTTGAATATTTGACTAATTTTAAATATATGATCAGCGTTTTTTAGTTATTTATTTCATTTAGCATTCTTTTATTCATTTTGTTCATTTCGGTTCATTTTATCAATTTTATTCGTTTCATTTTTTTAATCACTTTGATGAGTGTATTTTTCTATGCATTTTGCTAACGATCAATCATTTAAATTATTTCATTCACTGTTTTCATTCTATGCATTCTATCCATTTTTCCCAGTTCGCAGATTTCATTCAGTTTCTTGATTTTTCCAGTTTCATTTATTTCATCTAAATTAGGGTAAGGTGGGGCAAATCCGACCGTTGGGTAAACCCCCCTCTGTTATCGATAGTCAGAAGCACTACGCGAACTAATATCAATGTTGTCGTGTAGAGCATCGAAAATAATCGTAATGGTGGTATGACAGCATTTTATTAGTCTACATTGAGATGCTCAAACGACAAAAAATGTGTTTTTACAATTTTTTAATTCGATTTTTGTGCATCATTTACTACAGGATATTTCTGATTGTTAAAGTGATTGCATAAAAAATGTAAGTAGATTTAAATTCTTTGATTAAAGTCCTACAAAGTGCGTAGATGAATTTAGTCCAACTTTTTTTATATTTTTTTTTTAATTGCATCGTAATGAAAAATTACGCGGTGGGCCAAATCCGACCTCTAAATAGTGGGGTAAATCTGGCGGCTTTTTTGCTAAGAAAATGTGTATTTATCAAACTGAAATATATTTTTATTGTTATTATTTATTATTTTGTTGCACGATGGTTCATAATTACAAACAAAAGACGCAAAAACGTGATGAAAATAGTATTCGTCAGGAAATTGCTTCGATTCAAATGGGAATATCTTTACGTGCTATTGCTCGTGATTTTGACATTCTAAGAATGACATTGAACTCCATTTTTCTTCATATTACAATTCAATAACATAACATTTATTGATTTATTATCGAAAAACCATAAAATTTGGGTAATATCTGTACTAAATCAACCAAAGACATAGGCGGTCGGCTTTACCCCACCATTTTTGAAATCAGCAAAAATGAGCTTTTTCGTAAACCACTTGTATCTCAAAACTTTACCAAGATTCGAATTAAATGCTATATAGAAAGTTGCCCAGAAGTCTAACCTATAATTTGGTATATAAAACGACTTGATCCGATGTAAAATGAGCATTGTACAGCAAAAACCATTTACTAGGTCAGATTTGCCCCACCTTACCCTATTTATTTGACACAATTAATTTTTTTCTATTAATTTATAACCTTTTATCATCGTCTAATTTTTAATTTAATTGCATTCAATTTATTCTGGTCTTTTTCTTCTTTTTATTCATTTTATCAATATCATTCGATCTGTTCATTTGATTCATTTTTGCCTTTCTCAATAGAAAGGTATTGCAATTGCTCTGAAAACCGACTTTTTAACGGAGGCCCGGAGGGCCGAGTGACATATACCATTCGATTCAGTTCGTCGAGTTCGGCAAATGTCTGTGTGTGTATGTATGTGTGTGTATGTGCGTCTGTGTGTGTGTACGCGAACACAATCTCACTCACTTTTCTCAGAGATGGATGAACCGATTTTTACAAACTTAGTCCCAAATGAAAGGTGCAACGTTCCCATAGGCTGCTATTGAATTTCTAATGGATCCGACATCCGGTTCCGGAATTACAGGGTGATGAGTACGATCACGCAGAAAATGTCGATTTTAAGAAATTCTGCAATGAATGTATAATGGTGAAAATTTTTCCAAAATGTGACCACAACTGCTTCGATTTGTAGTACTAGGTCATTAACAGCCATTCAAAGTCTCTTTGGTCACATTGGCCACCATCATCGGTTCCGGAAGCCCCGGCGGAAGTATCCAAATTCAGACTAACAGTCACATCAGTTTCTCAAAGATGGCTAGACCGAATCAACCAAACTTAGTCTCAAATGAAAGATGTTGCGTCCCCGTAAATGGCTATTAAATTTTATCCCCAACCGACTTCCGGTTCCGGAGTTACGGGTTGTGGCGTGCGATCACATAGCAAATTGTGATTCAAACCGATACTCCGATGAAAGCAAAAAAGGTAAAAATTTCGCTAAAATGTCTCTCAAACAATTTAAATTTGCTGTTCTAGGTCACCGACGGCTAACCAAACTTTCGTTGACTACATTAACCACCATAGATGGTTCCGGAAGTGCCCGGGAAAAGCGGCCATCTTTCAAAATTTACGAACTCACATCAGTTTCCCGGAAATGGTTAGGCCGATTTTCACAAACTTAGTCCCAAATGATAGCTATAATATCCCCACAGATGTCTATAAAATTTCGTACGGATCGCTTATATGGGTCCGGAAATATAGACTAAATCGTCCGGTCACATATGAGATTCCCATATAAGTCGGAACACTAATTTTTTTTCAAAGGGGACACCATGAAATTTTAGAAATCCAATTTGTATTTTTGATGCCAAACATCTTTAAAATGCATGAAAGGTCGAGATTTTATGTTATCTCGAAATTTTTTTTATAAAAATCGACTTTTTGGGACTTTGCCGATTTTGTACCTTTTTTCAGTTCAATATTACCGTGGCTGTTTTTTCTTTTCCAAAATATTAAAACTCGAATAATGATTTATTTTCCTGTATATAGTTGTCATGTGGTGAATAATAATAAAATGTAAAATATGCATTTAAAAACTTTTAATGAATATAAACAACGCACACATTCTCGTGATTCATGATTGAGAAAGGCACAATTGCACCGCTAGGTGGATTAAAATAGGTTTTTTTTATTTATTTTTTATTTGCTTCAATTGCTTCATTTGATTCATTTGATTCATTTAGTTCATTTGATTCATTTGATTCATTTAATTCATTTGATTCATTTGATTCATTTGATTCATTTGATTCATTTGATTCATTTGATTCATTTGATTCATTTGATTCATTTGATTCATTTGATTCATTTGATTCATTTGATTCATTTGATTCATTTGATTCATTTGATTCATTTGATTCATTTGATTCATTTGATTCATTTGATTCATTTGATTCATTTGATTCATTTGATTCATTTGACTCATTTGACTCATTTGATTCATTTGATTCATTTGATTCATTTGATTCATTTGATTCATTTGATTCATTTGATTCATTTGATTCATTTGATTCATTTGATTCATTTGATTCATTTGATTCATTTGATTCATTTGATTCATTTGATTCATTTGATTCATTTGATTCATTTGATTCATTTGATTCATTTGATTCATTTGATTCATTTGATTCATTTGATTCATTTGATTCATTTGATTCATTTGATTCATTTGATTCATTTGATTCATTTGATTCATTTGATTCATTTGATTCATTTGATTCATTTGATTCATTTGATTCATTTGATTCATTTGATTCATTTGATTCATTTGATTCATTTGATTCATTTGATTCATTTTATTCATTTGATTCATTTGATTCATTTGATTCATTTGATTCATTTGATTCATTTGATTCATTTGATTCATTTGATTCATTTGATTCATTTGATTCATTTGATTCATTTGATTCATTTGATTCATTTGATTCATTTGATTCATTTGATTCATTTGATTCATTTGATTCATTTGATTCATTTGATTCATTTGATTCATTTGATTCATTTGACTCATTTGACTCATTTGATTCATTTGATTCATTTGATTCATTTGATTCATTTGATTCATTTGATTCATTTGATTCATTTGATTCATTTGATTCATTTGATTCATTTGATTCATTTGATTCATTTGATTCATTTGATTCATTTGACTCATTTGACTCATTTGACTCATTTGATTCATTTGATTCATTTGATTCATTTGATTCATTTGATTCATTTGATTCATTTGATTCATTTGATTCATTTGATTCCTTTGATTCCTTTGATTCATTTGACTCATTTGATTCATTTGATTCATTTGATTCATTTCATTTATTTTATTTATTTCATTCAATTTGATAGTTTGAGTCAATTTAATTTATTTTATTGATATTTAAAAACTATTACTAAATATTGTCTAATTTTATATTTAATGGGGTAATCTAATGATAATCTAAATACATTTTATAAGTTTGATTTATATTAATCATTCTACTCGTTTTATGAATTTGAAAAGCTTTTATTTCATCTTTTGCTTTATTTTTTATTTCGTCCGTTTTTTTGATTTTCTTTAATTTATTCGGCTTTTTCGAGGTTTTATTTGTGAAAGACTAGAAACTGTTTTCATCCCATTTGTAGTTGGGTCCGTTACTTTGTATGAGTTCTGCAAATTAATGAATAATCCACCAGCAGTGTGGCCACTTTTGAATGAGGTCAGATCCGTAGATTTTGAGTTTAGCCCCCAGAATTCAATTTTTTTTTGGAGAAATTATCATAAGTGAATTTGGATTAGTTTTTAATCCCAATTACTGTAGTGTTTTGCTATTTTGAAATTAGTTTTTATTTTTCTCGTTATTTTTTTTGTGGGAGACGAACAACTGTATTTCGATCTATTGTTTTCTCATGATAATAAAGAGCTGAATTGGAGCCATGAGTTTTTTCAGCAACTTCACTTAAGACTTTTCAGTTTTAGATCAGAAAATAGTTGATATTTTCTCTTTGGAACATAAATCAATTTTTCTGTTTTCATTGGAATTATCAAGTTATTTGTTTATTTGTTGTACTGTCACCAACAGACCCGTTGGCCCCAATGGTGGTTACTTAAACTAATTACATTTCAGAATACACATTACTCTAGTTTTTATCGAATTCCTTGTCAGGCTGAAGTCAAACGCCGTCGCCACACTGTTAAACACAAGATGGAGTCCGGTAACAGCGCTATGTTATGAAACAACATAATTATGGTTAAAATCTGCATTTGATAAGTTCAGTTACAATTCTTTGTATTAACGTATTAACGCGAACAATTAAAAAGAGTCACGTCCTGATTAGATTTGCACATTATACTTTACATATAAAAAAAAACTAATAGCGACTCTGGTTTATAGGTTCAAGAGCCTAGTTTCACCCTATTATAGAGGGTGCTTCACTAATTTATTAATCACTCGGTCTACAATTGATGGAATGCGTACAAATTATCACCAACAGCTTTGCTTCCTTGTTATGAACCAAGAAAATAACACGAAGGTATTGAAAACGATTTAATGCTCGAGATTGAGCGCAACGAAAACTAGAATCGAGTGCCCCTAATGTTGCCCTGCCATTTGACACAATACGTTGAACAAAGATGGCAGACGCTACTCTAACCAACGGCTTCAAATGGGTAGGGTGATAATAGAAACACGGTGAAAGTAGGCTCATTAGGCGAGTTGAGAGAACATAATTTTTTATCAGTGCGCCAAAGAGAGAGAAGCATGCAAGCATTGTTAACTTACGCTGAATGCGAAACGAACAGCTGTGCTGCAGAAACTCGATAGCCGGTATATGCGAGAAACCGAAAATATGAAGGATAAATTTCTAAGAATTAATTGACTTTAGGAAGAACTCACATCAGCATATTTACGATCTTTAGAAAATAATAGATCAGCAACATGAATGGCAGATCCCGGCTGGCCCAAATATCACAAATAAGAACATTGAGTGAATTAGCTCGGACTTTTAAGGAATCTTATGACCAAACAACATGCTCGATGTATTGGTAACCCTTTCCATACAGGCATAGTTCACTATCAGTGATCCCAATATGAAAGAGATGTGCATAGTGTGTATACCAGCGAACGTAGATGATCCGGACTCCTACGAAAGTTCTCTTTCGCGGACGTGTATTCTATGCAGAACGTGTAATCTGAATGTGAGAGGAACACACGCAAAGGAATTAATACCTTGCACACGGAAGGAATATCCCAAAAATGGAATTCGATTTCGCGTAATACGCCAACAATGCTACTGTATTCGTTCCACATTGATAATATGAGTGTATGCGGCTGAACCGAAACAGTAGCACAGAGAGTATCGTTATTTGATACAATCTTTTTAAGTTTCCTTGGTAAACACCCTGCCAAGATCAAATTAATGTGCGAATACAATTAATTCCTTTGTGACCTATATTCTAACGATACAAGATGTATCTTCTTCAAATGCATTATGAATCGAACTACCCCTCAGGTACTTAAATACGAAATTTCAGGGATCATTCTATCCTTTATCAGAAACTGAAGTTGAGTTGGACCACGCTTCATTGAATACCAGCTCATTTTCCTTCTTGGAGAACTGGCGTATGCGTAACGAAAATTTGTAGCCAGTTTGTGCAAACAACAAATTATACAAATAGTTATAAAAAATTATACGAAATTAGACGAATAGTTGCTTAGAATTGACGGTAAAGTTTGTTCGAAATAACAATTGCTACAGAATCGTATGCTAGTTGAATTTTCGCTGAAAGCAGCGTAGGAAAATCATTTGTACCCTTCCCTTCGCGAAAGATAAATTTTTATTTTGATAAGGAGCCGTTAACCTTCATCCAATTGTCTAGGCGTAGTGTAATGCAATCGACCGATACGAATTGTGGTCGAAAGCTGGTTATATATGAATAATATTCAATGTTACTTGTCTCCTGTCCCGTGGACCAATGCCCTTTTGCAGAAATCAGCTGTATGATTTCAACTATCGACCCTTTGTGAGTAAATCTTATAGTTCCTCAGAGACATGTCACGTACATTTTTCTGCATATAAATGGAGTACTGGCATACCTTTCCTGCAAAGTCTAAAGCTTATCGCGTCGAACTATCTCGTGTGTTCGAAAAAAACTAGTGAAAAAAATACAATCGTCGTTTCGTTGACATGGCAATTTTTACCTTAGGTTATGTTTCAATTTTGAGCTAAAAAGGCTCACCTATTTCTCGAGTGCGGGATCTGCATCAACGACATCCAGGTTCACAACTGAACAGAACATTAGTTGTTTCTTTTCTTGAAAACTAGCTACATACCCGGTTATCTGTAGTCTGCCGTACTTTATAAGCCTTGCATGTTTGCATACCAGTTGATAATCAATTTCCGCACCTTTTTTTAACGGGCTGTTAGGACCGCAGCTTACAGCTTAAGGGATCTCGGTCCGTCCCGCGAGACAAGATTTACAAAATCGGATGAATTAGCAACTGTCTGCCAAGTAAACACCGGTCCTCGAGAGGAGGACAAAATTTTGCGGCTGTTTGTCTCGAAGTGTGCAACGTCAAGTCCTCTATTTTGTCTAGTCCAAGGTATCCTGCTCCTAACAACGCATGCTAAGTCGTCTGTGATGCAATTAAAATTTCGCATTGATTCCGCTTCTGTCTTCTTCCTGATCTCCTCTTGGGTCTCCCAGGTCTGAAGCGGATCAATCGACTATTACGTAAATCAGATAGCGCTGTAATTCGTAATGTCCACAAATACTAAATTCTCTCCAGCTGTTCTACCAGTTATTCTTTCTGTTCTAGTTCTAGGATATCTAGTTTAAAATGGTTGTTGCATCAGATTGAATTATCACCAAAATGATTGTTTAATATAGTCTAACAACAACTGCGCTGTTTCATCTCAATCTTATAACTTCGATTATCCCTGTTCTAGTCAATATACGTATTCATTACATTATAGACCACGCAAATCCTCATTTTTCTATTATCATAATGCTGAGTAGCTAGACGAGTGAAGATATGTTGGGGTTTCACAAATCTCTGTCCATAAAGGACATAAGAAATATTTATCCACTATCCCCCATAAAGTTTACTCGAACCGATTGTCCACCTGGTTCGACTCGAACAGACAAGACCGACCCGAAAGGGCTGCTTATCGTTTTTGAGAGCCGGTGTGCTTGGTCGAGATGAATAATCAAGTCCTGAACAATTAACTATCTCGTAGGTGTCAGTCCTGAACTCCTTTCCTGAGCTAGGCTCATACCTAAGGTCAAAAGAGTCGACAATTGGCAGGGTCAACATGTCTTCCACCCAAGCGAATTGATCAACTTGCAAGTAGGAGCACGCATCTACCAACCAGCCAAGAAGACTTCCGAACCAATGAGAATGGACCATGCCAGTCGAAGACCACATCTCGTACAGTTCCTGAAATTAGATATTTGTTAGTGCTACTTACAGATTTCATTTCAATGGTAGTAAGAAGTGCCTTATTCTCTCTTGTACAACTCGCTTACCGCTGCACATCTCTTCCGGCATTTCGACGCCGTCGGTCGACCGTCTCATAGAAGAGACCTCTTTCATCGAATCCTCCGTTTCCGTCGAAACTCGTATATGAGACGCTCAAGGATTTCTACTGGCTCGAATATCAACTATCTGAAGCGAAAAAAAACATTTTTTATCACATTAAACATATTCGCTAATCCTATAATCAATAGGAGTTGAGAACAGCTTGATGTTGCTCCAAATGTATGTGATATCCAAGACTGACTTGAATAGTTCCTAGTTTGCATACCTTACATAACTATACTCACTGTTCTTCATTCACTCACTATTTCCGTCAACGACCGCACCTCATATCTGAACAGAACAACAGGGAGTAGCAGCGATATGTATGGAGAAAGTTTTGTGTGTGGCCGTAAGCTGCGGGACTTCAGTTGAATACGCAAATCGTAGAAGATGTCATTTACAGCCGCAAACCGCTTTTTATTCCACGACTGTATTCGTTATCACATGTCACTAATGTCACTAGTCTTGCAGGAAATATGAACTCGTCGACAACCTATTGCCACATCAATTTCTATCTCGGAACCAACACCGTGCTAGCGACCTGGTTCTCTATTAAATACAATTTACTTTATTTTGCCAGAGTTTATACTCATACCGATATTTGCAGCCTCTCTTTTAAAAGGCACAAAAGCCTCTTCCACTGTTCTACGGTCGACTCCAATGGTGTCAAAGTCACCCAGAAACCAAGAAGCATGCGAGATCTTTTAATGATAGTGGCGTTCCTTTGCACAGCAGATCTCGGCATCGCACTTTCAAGCACTCTTCAACAACACATCAGGAAGTGCATCGCTCAGATTCAATACAGTAAGCGTCGTAAACTAGTCGGATGTTTAATAGCCAAAGATGTAGCTTGTTTTTAACCCAAACTATTCAATTTGTCGGGAAGTCAAGCTCAAGCATTATCTGGCACCACAGCTGATTTTATTGCACTGAATCATGGACTAACTTGAAATCCACAAACAGATGATAAGCTCACTAGTTGTTTTCCCAAAATATAGGGTTCGTCTTCTAAAGAGCAATTATTGAAATCGAGAACAATTACTTTGTTGTATTGGTTCGTGTTCGTATAAAAAGTCTAATATTGAATTTCCGGATATAAATATAGATAGACAACTCAATATAGATATCCTAACAACTTCTTCGAACATGTTCAAAGTTTTTGGAGTTGGTTTTTAAGTAACTGCACAAATTTGAACAAGATCTTTCCAATGTTTTTTTTCTTCTGTCTTATTATACTATTTCAGACTATCTCGATGCGAATAATCTGTTGAGTTCATCGGTGATCTGTCACACCAACATCAGGAATGTAATGAAGTTCAGTTATAGGTACCAATAGTATTCCCCATTTGCATTCATGAGAAAAATCCCTTACCGTCAATTATTGGAATTCGCGTTGCTCTGTACTCCAAATGAACGAACTTCAATTTAAATGTTCTAGATTGAACACCAGTCAAATATTACAGAAATATAATTTGGAATTTTTATCTATTCCTAGTCAAATGCAGCAAACGATTAAGGTTCGATTGCTTTAGGAATCCAAAACATGCATGATTGCCTATTTGATGTCATGAAATGAAAAGTGATTGAAACAATCGAATATGTACTATTTTTACTAAAGTTCCGTAGAATTCTGAGAAATTTTGAAAATTCCGTAGATTTCACGAGTTAATCCGTAGATCCGTAGAAAGGACAGAAATCCGTAGATCTACGGAAAAATCCGAAGGGTTGGCCACTCTGTCCACCAGTGATACCTATGTGTAAGAAATGTCTCATCTCACTGCTAGGTGGATTAAGTCGGTTTTTAGGATAACATTCAGTATCAAAGTAGTCCAGTACACTGAAAAAAATCCATGATATTCTGGAATTTAAAACTCTTTAACGAAAATACCGAACAAAAAATTGGAAAAAGTCCACGTGGACATCGTGGGTAGGGGGTAGGGTTCCAGAAATTGTCCACGCTTCTCCACAGAGGGGTAGGTTGGGGTCAAATACCAAGGTATTTCTGTCCACGTGGTATGTGAACGGCCCCTAATGGGGCTGACAAAGTCGGTCGTTGTATTCATTCTACAAAGTACAGAGAAAATCGCAGATTTAAAAAAAAATCTTCCAGTAATTATAGCTGATATCTACAAGAAATTATAGTTTGTAGTCAATCGATTGGGTGCGAATAATTTAATAGCACACATCATGGAATTGAAATATTTGTTGATTAAGTGAAATTTCTTTATTTTCTCAAATAATTTTTCGAGAAAAAAGTTGTGTGCTTCCATTAATTGTAGCTGATATCAAATTCTACCCATTTTTGTATTTAAATGCTGCGATAGAAAAAAAAAGTTTTTTTTTGTGAAATTTCTGTGTTTCTGCGCATTTTTGTGAATATTTTTTTGAGAATATAAAACTATGGTCTTACAGAAACTGTGATACTAGTTACAGTTGTAATTGTAATTATAATTCATTGATGTACGAAAATATTTAAGTCATCGCATCGAATTCAAAATTATATGCTAAATAAGGAAAATTTCTGTATTTCTACGAAGTTTTCATTATTTTTTAGAAAATATTTATTCTTTCAGAACCTGTAGTTGGTATCAAATAATAAATTATAGATGTGTAATATAGCTTGAGAAAAAATAATGTGTGAATAATCGAAGCAATTTCTTCGAATGGTCGTACTACGGATAATCGAATATGGCCTGTATCAATAATTAGACATAATTAAAATGGGTGCATCGCTAACGCCGTGCGCATCCAAATGGATTACGGTTTACATTAATGGGACTCACTACTAATTGAATGAAATCGGTTACAAATATTTAAGAACGGATCTTTCGCAATAACGTCACTGAATCCTTCGCGAAACGCGGGAGGTAGTGATTTTCTGAAGCAACCTTATGGAATTCTAATAAAAATCCAACAAATTATAATGTTATAGGTAGGGCAAATACCAAAAGAACGATTTTTGAATTTTTCGTACTACACGTATAATTCGGCGATAGCACATTCAACTCAACTATAAACAGTAACAAAACTATAATCATTTAATACAGTCAATGAATGTAAGCCAAGGTCATATTGTTTGAAAACATAAGTATAAACAAAATTGTAAACGACACACAGTGAAATGGCCCCTCTTGTTGATACAATAAGAATAGTATTTTTCGAAAAATCTACACGGAAACGAAAAACTACCTAAAATTGAGTTCCTTTGACTCAATCTCGTGGTATCGTGGGGGAACTTAAAATTAGGTAAACCGTGTTGAAGGTAGTTTCCATATAACCACGGCAAAAATTACAACTCATTGATAGGTTTTTTATACTCAAATTTAAGTTGAATTTACCTAATTTTGAGTTCACCCCAAACAACTCAAAAGCAAAGAGAATAGGAAAAGAGACGAATAGTGTGAAGCCAAAAATACCTTATTGAGCAGACCAATCGTGCAATGTAAATAAACATTACTCATGCCTGAGTTGGAGGAGATAAGTATTGTAAATCTATCAAAAAAAAATTTGAATTTTCGTCAGAATTTAGTGCAATCGTGATTGTAAGGTGCATTCTAGAGTCTATGTATGAGTAAAAACAAGTTTTAGAATTATTTCATCTCTTTGTTTCGAAATGCACATCGTTTGATAAACAAATTCAACGATCGACAAAAGGTTTGTTTTCAAAATATAATAGGAGTCATTTAAAGTGCTGCCTTTGGAAACGGTTGCCAAATTCTAGTGTTGAAATCATCGTAAAGGGAGTGTTGCCATTTTGACTGATTTTTACTCTGCGTCTCTTTCACTATTCTCTTTGCTCAAAAGTACCTTCCTCCACGGAAGACCTCGACTGAGTCGAATCTCTCTTTTTGTTTTTGACAACACTAATAAGTGCGAAAGCGACGCACAACTCAAAAGTAAGTTAAAAGAACTTTTCTGCAGGTTGTTTTATTTAACCGTGTATAGTCAACGTATGCTGCGGACAATAAAAAGTCCATTGAAATTTATACTGGAGAAGATCAACCCGCGCTTCGAACCGTAAACCCGTGCAAAACGAACACCGCAGAGATGCCAGATTTGCAGACAAGCCTGCAAATTCGCAGACTTTTAATTTAAGCTGCAGATTTCTTCAATGACGCAGATATTTGCAGATTTTTTAGTTTGGTTGCAGATATTTGCAGATTTTTTAGTTTGGTTGCAGATATTTACAGATTTTTGAATGAAAAGGCTTGTGATTACACTAGCTTTCCTGACATTTTTGTTCTTCCCAGACTTTTAAAATTATTATTGCAGACATTTTAAAAAAGTACCTGGCATCTCTGGAACACCGCTCGTCTGCCAGTGATAACCTCTTACGTGATAAGGGTCGGATCTCTCATTTTTACCGTTCGCCAACTTCTTTCGCAAGGAAGGAGCCATTCAAATTCTCCGCTCAGATCACGAGTTGAACAAAGCTAGTCGGCGTTAGGTAGGTAATCGCACTACATTGGCGACGCCGATAGTTATGTTTGTGTAGTTTGAGGAAATCAGAAAGCTAACAAATAGTGAGGGCGAGTATGGCAATATTCATCATGACGGGATGCAACACTATTAAAGTGGTGTTATTGTTGTTGATAGTATTTCCCTGTAGTTGCTTGTTGTCGTCCGTTTGCCAGATTTCTAAGTCTGAGACAACGGATCGAGTCGTAAGTCACTTCAAAGTCGACGGTACAGCTGATAACATGTCGCTGGAAGATTTCGATCAGTATCTGGGAAGGTGAGCTAAACTAGTTTCGAATATTAGTCTCGGATATTGATAAACATTTCACTTTTTAGTTATCTTGGTGATGATCAGCAAATAGCGTTGATTCTGGACTACGATGGAACACTGGCGGAGATCACATCCCATCCAAACCTCACCTCAATGAGTCCGGAAATGAAACAAACATTAGTCAACATTGCGAACAGTGGAAAAGTGTTCATAGCAGTAATTTCTGGGCGGGATGTGGATGGCGTTAAACAAAAAATCGGAATAGATAATATTGTTTACTCGGGAAATCATGGCTTGGAGGTGCTTTATCCGGATGGAACCCGACACAACCAGGGCATTTCGAAGGAACTAGCCGATAACTTCACTAAGATGGTCGCTCAGCTAACAACAGAAGTAAGTAATTTGGTCTACGGCTCTAATCAAAATGTTTTCATTCAAACATTCCATCAACAGCTAGCTCACAACGGGGCTTGGGTAGAGAACAAAAAAGTATCCCTTACCTTCCATTACCGCCAGGTTGACCCAGCACTGGTACCGGACCTGGAAGCCAAGGTTAAACATGTCATCGAATCGTACGGTTACCGTGCCAACATGGCACATGCAGCCGTGGAAGGTAAGCCTCCGATCACGTGGAACAAAGGGCTGGCCGCCGAATACATCCTGAAGTCGAACTTCGATGAGAACTGGAAATGTCGGAAGGTGATCTTCGCCGGAGATGACACCACAGACGAGGATGTGATGAAAGCTATCAAGGGCACCGGTAGATCGTTTCGAGTGACGAAAAACGCGAATATAGCTACAAATGCGGACTTCATAATTCCCTCCGTGCGTTCGGTGTACCATTTGCTCAAGTGGATAGAAAATAAGGTGACTGTGTGAGTCGGAAAAAAGTAATTTGTGTGGCGGCAGTTGAGGGTAATAAAATGCTTAACATGAAATATTGAATTAGGCTTACGATAATTGTAATGTGCCTAATAAAATTTACAGTTCGTAATGACCGTCTTAAAAGGCGGCCTTTTTTAGTATTTTACTGAAGAACAACTAATGTCTTTACGACCTGTTTACAGCATTTCGTTGGTTTTAATAACGTCTACTGCTGACTAAAACCGATTTAAATTTACTTTGGTGCAACGTTATGCAGCCTACTAAAAATAACAGGTATAGGGATTGTTTATCCTTCTAACATTCCCCATTTAAAGAATACTCAATTTAGCATAAACATCACTGGAGGCTTCAGGGGAAGGCACGGGGGCATGTATATGCAAATCTTTCGTTAATACTTCTTTTGTGAATCATTGTTATTGGTTAAAGTGGTGTACATCGTAGCTTATTGAATCAATACCATTAATGAATAAAACGGATACTAGTAGTCATTAGAGGTATTCAGGGCCGGCGGAAAGCGTGGGTAGTACTACCCATACCGAAAATAACCGAGTGGGTAATTACCCACTCGAAATTTTGAACCATTTCAAAAAAATTAAATGCGCAACGCATGTATCTCGCACTACACATATTTGAAAACATCGATGTACCACAATTCCATTTGCATAAACGAACGTGATTTAATGTGAATGTAATGTAAGCGTATGCATTGCGAAAACGGAAAAATCGTTACTAATGGACCCCTCACCCTATGCTTTCTACCCACTCGGGTGTAAAGTTTTTCGCCGCCCCTGGAGGTATTATATGGAACTAATGGAAATGTCTCGAAAACCGTTTGAGCAAGAATCCAGTACTAGCTGAGGCTCTGGAGCAGAAGACCAAAAACATGTCAAGACGGGTTACGTGAGAAAGCCTACTTCGGAAGAACTTCAAGAAAAGCGTGCGCGTATTTGGTACCTACCTATATACGTTGTGGTGGCGTTTCTTCAAACTTAGTCCTACTGAAAGGACCAGATCTGCCAATATCGCTGTTGTCAGCGCTGATCCGTTTCCGTGAGTTCCGAGTGACTATGCGGGGACATCAGGGAGATATTTCACCAAGTGTGGATGAGAAACAAATACCAATATTGCCAGCGCTTCTTCTGAAAGTCTGAGTCAAATCCCAATATTCACCTTCCGGCTGTGGTCCATTAGGAGGATTATAACAGTCTATTATCTTTCTCCGGACAAAACCAGCGTAGAGGCCGTGTGGCATCCGGCGGGTTGAAGTATTTCAACCAAGAATTCGATCCATTGAGTTCTTGTTCTCGTGTCGTAAGAGGCGACTGAAAACAGGAGTCCTCAAGTCAAGGTGTTTCTCCGTGCCGAGGTCTGAATGGCTGGCAGGACTGAAATATGCCAGTCGCGCACGGAGTGTCGTGGGTCTTGTCGTTTTCGCTTGAAGCAGAAACTAACTCAGTTTCGGACCTAACTGCTGTCAAACCGTTTGTTTGAAGCCAGTTTCCAACCTAGGTTATGCGCCACTGAACTGAAAACCGGGTTGGGTTCCAACCTGAAATATATTTCGGGTTCGCTCACACCACCGCTGTTTGGCGAGAACCCAACTCAGTTTCATTAAAAATGTTCGTTTGAAGCAACTAACCTGGGTTAGTTTCTAGGTTCTCAATCGAAAACGACATAATAGGCCAGATGTAAACAACCGCAGTTTTCCTGTGTATGGTTGCCAAGTTTATATAAGATTGATTTTAAAAAACAAAAAAATAGTTTTTACGTATTATAACGATTTTTTTTTAAATGATGTTGTATTATGTATATTGGACCCAAAATTTATCGAATGGAATGGAAAACTGTATATAGCTTAATGACCCAATTCCATAAAATAGCATCCTAGAACAAAAATTTCATCCTATCGTTATTGTTAACACTTAGAAACTGAAATGAAAACGAACAATGTCAAATATTTTGGCAGATTTAATACTTTACCCTAATACCAGGAATGCTCCGGGTACTCAAACCCCTGTAACTCTGGCCACATAACTGAATAAAACTGAAAATATTCAAACTAGAACTTGCTGTCCCCTGCAGCATTTTTAGCGACTGTTCTAATTAGTTTGAATTTCTTGTCTCGCCGTGGCCATATGTTGTTGGACCTAGTATTGGACTCAATTTTCCCCCCATCCTATCGGGTCTAAGCGTCTGTGCTGAATACTCTCTACACACAAAATAATATCCTTGTAAATATCACAATAAAACTGTGTTCAAAATTACTATAGTTCAATATGTTCACAACAACGAAAATTAAAGTCATTTTAATAGCATTATAGTAAAAAATACTATTATCCCATTAAAAATCTAATGGTAACGCTAACAGTTTTATCCAGTTAAACCAACTATTTCTTTGGGTTAAAATTTAATATATTGGCTGTTGAGTTTACTACGCGTGTTTCCAAAACCATGTACATTTTACTCTTACATTCTAAAATTTACTATGTCTATGGTTAACACAAATGTGGTGTACCGATAAATTTCAACTGACTACATTTTCCTTTAAAATATACTACAAAGGTGGTAATTTTCGGTAGTATGGGACGCTGAGTTTGCGCCATTTTGATAAAATCACATTATTTTCGTTCTGCGTCTCCCGGGGTTCTTTTCGAAGTTTATTTAATTAAAAAAAGGTTTCCTGCAAAAGTGTCGAACAATATTAGAGACGACACACTTACCTTTTCGCGGATAATATTGAAGGTACTTGAATGATTTTAATAATGGTTTGAAGAGGAATTATTTTGGTCCATTTATTTCCTTTATCGCAGAACATATCCATGACTCGCAATTGCAGGATCTGATTTCCAGATGGATTCTGTCATTATTATCCTATAATATAGTACATAATCTGTACTACAGAGCACGGTTTCCAAGTCTAGTATTGGACGATGTTTTTTCGGTGGTAAAATGGACCGGTCACAATTTGCACTGCAGTAGAAGTCTGTCTTGCAGTCTCAAAGCGTTTAATCAGGTCGGCAAGTGCTTCGAACACATGTCAGTATGATCCGCCGACGTTTTTAATTAAAGTCCCAATAACATTGGAGTCTTAAAACATCACCCTCTGCCAACTTCCTGCATAATTAATATACGACCTTATTCGTCGGACTGACGAAAGAAAATTGTTTTTCAACATTTGTAAAATACCAGAGTCCCGATGTTTCGCACAGGAAACAGCTCAGATGATTGTCGGTTATATTAGAAAAACTCTAGAAAGAGTACTGCGGAGACTCCATTTTGGATCGATTGGATTCGCATTTTGCTGTCAAAAAACGAATCCAATCGAACATTGCCTATCCTCAAAGAGAATAGTGAAAGAGACGAAGAGTGAAAATCAGTCAAAACGGCAACACTCCCTTTATGATGATTTCAACACTAGAATTTTGGCAACCGCTTCTACAGGCAGCACTTTAAATGACTCCTATTATATTTTGAAAACAAACCGTATGTCGATCGATGGATTTGTTTATCAAACGATGTGCATTTCGAAACAAAGAGATGAAATAATTCTAAAGCTTATTTTTACTCATACATATACTCTAGAATGCACCTTACAATCACGATTGAGCTAAATTCTGACGAAAATTCAAATTTCTTTTTTGATAGAAGTACAATACTTATCTCCTCCAACTCAGGCATGAGTAATGTTTATTTACATTGCACGATTGGTCTGCTCAATAAGGTATTTTTGGCTTCACACTATTCGTCTCTTTCCCTATTCTCTTTGCCTATCCTTATAACATTGGACGTGTTGCCATACAATGCATACGTTGCCAAAAATGCTGTTTTTCTCTCCGCAGTTCTCTTACTATGAGTTTTTCTAGGTTATATGTACACAATATAAATACAAGCAAGTTTATTAAAATTGAAAAATATAAGGTATAAATTTGAAATCATTGAGCACAAATCAGTGTTTTTATCATGTAGAATAGATTATCTAGTTGTTACAATAGGGATCTAGTGTTCTAAGCTAATAATTCCTAAACGAAAAATGCAGAAATTTATCATTTAAATACTTGGTTGCTATTCTGACAGTAATAGTACTGTCAGAATAGGAACCAAGTGTTCAAATGACGAATTACTACATTTTTCGTTTAAGAATTATGAGCTTAGAACATTAGATCCACAAACTTTTAGTAAAAATCATAGCAAGCGAGGTCAAATTTACTATGAATGGACGTTGTGACGGGAATACTGCAGCTATCAATTTAACTACTTTTATAGTAAAAAAGGAATACCATACAGGGAAAAAAGTACTACACACATGGTAAAAAATTCAGAACACGCATATATTTTGATATGGTAAAAATGGCTATTTACATCGTTGCAGTAAAAGCATAATATTATCAGCTGAAAATTATGGGCACATTGTATTTAATTTAACCCTCTGAAATAGTAATTTGAACCGCAACATTATTTTGTGTGTATGTATTTAAAACACAGTTCTAAGGGCATGTTCAGGAGCGTTTTATTTTGTATAGGAATTTTAAAGTAGAACTGGAACTGGAACATTCACATCCCCACCCGGTCAAAAAAATGCGGACGAATATGGTCAGGCGATTAAAACAGTTTGACGTTTAACTCAATTGCCCCTACACTAAGAAAAATAGTGTGGTAATATTTACCATATGAGGAGGTAAATTCGATCTTGTGGGTATAGTGATTATTAGCCGACTACAGCATTAGGTGACTTTAACTATATGCATATTCAAGTATACTATACATGAGATCAGTAAGATAATAGTAATATTGAACACTCCATTGTAAGTATAACCAATGTATGTACAACGATCAGCGTAACAATATGCATAGTAATATTCACCTGAAAATGTTTGTACTAACAAACCCAGAAGAATCATACTATCATGGTAAAATTGAACACTAGACGTTGTGTGAATCACCATTGTAAGAAGGATGCTTGAGATAACAAAAAATCTAGTCATATTAACCTGGGACTGTTTGTAATAACTAAAACGGTGTGATTTTGACATTAGCTGGGTAATATAACCAGCTTCACGAGGGATGAATTATAACGAATTCCGAAAAAATAGGAATTGAATTTACTTCGATCTTTTTCTTTTTATCTTGATATATGATAAAATATTTGATTTGTTTATAATGTTGTATCTTATTTATAGTACCTACTTCTTTAACTTATACAGGTGCATGTTGCCAATTTTATAAATGTTTGGAGGAGGCTCAGCGTTTGCTTCTGCATTGTAAACTGCAGATTTAAATGGACATTCATTCACTTCGAACAAGCAAAAGCAAACCAACAAGAAGTAAAATTGTGTACGTATCCAAGTACCAGCCATTCACTATTGAGTATTGAAGATCTGCAAGATAATTGGCAATTATAGCCCTCAGTCATCTTTTTCCTGACATCTCTCTAAATCCGGAAAACTTTGGAAAAATAATAATTTTAGGACGTCCAGATTTAAGAAAATGCTGAAGTATTTACTTACTTGATGCAATATTGATCCAATAAATCCGGGAAAAAAACTAATTATTTAAAAGCACTTTGTGCGAAACTTTTCATTGTAATGGCGGCGTCATGTAGAAATACAAAAATGAGAAGACAACCATTGACAAGATGCATAGTCAATAGTAATACAAAGCATAGTCGGCTGAAAAACACTATACGCCAATGGTGCTTCCGATGAGAATCACGTTCACACAAAGAATGTATGTAGTTATTTTAACATTTGCATTTTTATAAGTACTAAAAAGTTTGTCTTTGTGACTTATTATTATATTGTAAAGAGGACAATTAAAAGAAAAGTAGTCATGACATTATAACTCATTATATTTAAGTCATTCCAACAATAATTGCCATTTCAAAACTGACAATAGAATAGTCTGAATTATCATACAAGGTGTTTTATTTTATTCCATGGTCATTTTTGAGATGGCAAATATTGTTGCAGTGACAATAGTCGAAACGTCATGAATACCAAGAGCATAGTTAAGCGGTAGTCATTTTTATAGTATTTTATACGATACAGAAGTGTAGTTTTACCGATCTTAGGGTCATTACTACTATTTTGGCAAATGGTTGAAACAACCAGAAAAGTCTGGTCGTAGATACTATAATTCTTTTCTCAGTGTAGGAACAAATGTAATTTGCAAATGCAATTTAAATGCAATTTCAACACTTAGACAAATTTTCTGGCGGCTGAAAAGGACTTGGTTGTTTTTGCGTTTTTCATGTTTGAAAAAAACTTATAGGAAGAACTAAGGTGAAATTGGTATTGCACACCAAAACTTATCACAATCTGACGTTCATTAAGACTTTAGGTCAGAGATCTTGTTCTACTATACTTACACACGATTCCACAATTTTCTACATTCGTTGGCTAAATGAAGTGCACTAGACAAACTAAATACAAATGAGAACACACCAATTGTTCAAAAAACAATTTTAAGCTTAAGCCAAACATGAACCGCCATGTTTGAAAAACGCAAAAAACAACCAAGTCCATTTCAGCCGCCAGAAAATTTGTCTAAGTATTGAAATTGCCTTTAAATCGCATTTGTTCCTAGGGGCAATTAGCACAGGCGAGTTGAGTCAAACGTCAAACTTTTTAAATCGCCTGACCATGTTCGTCCGCATTTTTTTTTGACAGGGAGCCAGCAACTTGCCCTTTTTGACTGGGCACCCGAATAGAAATGTACAGTAACAAAACCTTGATTTTCACTGTGACAGTACAGTATTTTTACAATAATTTACAGTAAGTTTTAGTGTTATGCTACAATACAAAAACAATAAACTTTAACGTTTTTATAGTAAATTTCAATGTAAAATAGACTTTTACAGTGAAAAAGGGGGGTGGTTATGTATCTTAACATTAAAAAAATCAGTTTTTCTCCATACATTTTTTTCTCGAAAACAGTAAAATTTAATGTGAATGCACTGTATCAGTTTTTTGCTGAACAGTGAAATTTATTGTTACATGAAATTTTATTGTAAATCTACTGTGAGAACTTGGCATCGAACAATGTTGAAACAGTAATAACTATAATATTTATTTTTTTATGATTGTTTGTAGGGTAAATGCTATTGTAAAATTCTATCCGGGCAGCAGAGCATTTTGTTGTATAATTTCGATCAGCTTTGTTTTAAAATTTAAAACTCGACAAATATATGATTACGGCCTAAAAGCCAACTGTCAAAATCCACTTTGAATGGAAATTCCGGACAAACCGTTACACGCCAATCACAGATGTTGGTAGTAAATGAAAGAAAAAAATTTTCTCTTTCATAAACTGTTGTGAACTGTGTTCGACTAGTAACGGTTTGTCTGGAATTTCTACTCAAAGTTGATTTTGACAGTTGGCTTTTAGGCTGTAATCATATGTTTGTCGAGAACTGTTATACGACGCCGTTGTATTCGTTGCTGATTTTAAAGCACGCTTAGAACTGTGTTTTAAATACATGCGATGTTTTCAACACAGGCACTTAGACCTGATAGACTGGGGAAAAATAAATTTGAATGCAGTAACACTGAAGGCATGGCAAGACATAAATTTTAAACTGAATAGAACATCCGCTAAAACTGCTGCTGGGGACAGCAAGCTTTAGTTTTAAAATTTTCAGTTGTATATTATAGAACTGTCAAAATTATGAATCTGGAACTGAAACACTCCTAAACATGCTCTAAATGTTCAGTTCTAAATCTGAAACAAATAGAACGGAGTCGTATAACAGTTTTAAATTTTGAAGCAAACCTGTTCCAAATTATAAAACAAAACGCACTGCTGGGGATGTGATTGTTTCAGTTCCAATTCTACTTTGAAACTAAAATATAACGCTCCTGAACTAGCTCCTAAACATGCCCTAAGTAAATAATTTCAAAAATTCAATACTTTCTTTATCTTCTGATCTTCTGAAAGCAACTACCCCTTAATCACGAAAAGCCAGGAGTAAATTGGCAACACTGTATCAATTAGTCGTGTCAAAATCAGGGTGGCCAGACCTACCGATTTATCGGTAGTCCTACCGATTTTGGTCTTCCCTACCGATTCACAGACGACCAAGGCAAAACTACCGATATTTTGTTATTCCTACCGAAAACTACCGATTTTTATTGATTTTGGACACATCCTACTCAACATTCATTTTTTGGGTTAGATTTGGTCAGATATCTGTGTTGTCAGTATTTTACAATTCCAGTTCAATACTACACTGAAAAAAATCCAAATGTTAATTCTATTTGCTTCAAACCGCTTAAAATTCATATGAAGAAGAATTGCTATTGTTATCACGCGCGCACATACCTTCTACGTGTCAACTGTATAAACTATGTATGTACACCAAGATGTACACACATAAGTTATATGTGCATATTGTTATAGAATGGGGTTTTATGTGCCCCATAGTTATGAAATGTGAATGTAAAATTAATCTTTCTTGTAAATACACACATTAGGTTTATGTGCCAGCAAATAGTGCCTATATGCCCCCGTTAATTGCAAAAATCTATGTGTAAAATCAATAGGCATAACGTTTACTTTTTTTTGAGTGTACGTTTTTGGGACAACAACCCGGCCTACCGATAACTACCGATAAACTTTTAGTGACCCTACCGATATTAAGGAATTCTATCTGGTCACCCTGGTCAAAATATATCAAACTGTCAACAGAATCCGAACAGAATCGGAAGGTAAAAAGTGTTTGTTGGCAGAAATCGAAACAAAGTGCTGCTCAGATCTAAATTGTAATTAATTTATGTGGAAAGTTTGAGTATTTTGTAGTTTAAGTTACCATGTCCTCGCCGGAAACTAAACTGGAGGTATTAATTTAAAAATTGTAATCGTCGTCAGGTTTAAATCTTTTCGTCCTTCCCTCAGCTGTACGATGACTATGCGTCGGCTACCGAATCGATGGAAGGTCAGATGTCAGTTCCCTCAACTAGTCGGAATACCACCGATCCAGGGGCACCCAATTTCAGCACACTGGATGAACCCATAAAAGACACATTCGTAAGTATTAGCCGGACTGTGCGGAAATTACAAAGCAACCCAATTCAACTCATTTGCACTCAATCAGCTCCGTGACGTAAAAGCAGTCGGTGTGAAGTTCTACCATGTACTTATACCGAAGGAGAAAAACACCCTACTGCGGGATTGGGATTTGTGGGGTCCGCTCATCCTGTGCACCTTTATGGCAACCATTCTGCAGGGCTCGGCGGACGATATGAACGATGGGGGTCCAGAGTTCGCGCAGGTGTTTGTGATTGTCTGGATCGGTGCTATGATTGTCACCCTGAACTCGAAACTGCTGGGAGGGAATATGTGAGTGGTGTTTGTAGTTCGGAAATCTTTCTACAAAAATTATTGACTTCGTTCCATTTTCAGCTCTTTTTTCCAATCGGTTTGTGTGCTCGGTTACTGCCTGACGCCCTGTGCCGCGGCGCTGATTGTGTGTCGGATTATACTGGTGGCGGAGCAGACGGCGTTTCTGTTTTTCTTGCGGCTGGTCGTCTCGGCTCTTGGATTTGGTTGGGCAACTTACGGTGAGTGGAATGAATTAGTTAATGTGGCTAGTATAGAGTGCTATACGTCAAGTAGTATGATATCATTGAAGACAATGTGCCCCAAAAAACATGTACCCTTACGATGTATCTTGTATGCATATTTTATTTCAGAATTGTGCTAATATTGTTGCTTTTGTTCTAACTACTTCCAGCATCAATCATATTCCTTGGTGACAGTCAACCTGCCAACCGGAAAGCCCTGGCGGTGTACCCAATATTCTTATTCTACTTCATCATATCCTGGCTAGTAGTGTCGCATAGTAATGTTTAATCATCGACTGGATTGTTCAAGTGAGTGGAGTGATAACTGATTTTACTAGATAGCTCTGTAAGTAATGTACATATATAAAAAAGCATCATTTCAATTTGTGAATCGACTGCGAAATAGGCAAGCACACCCAATGCATTTTAGGGGCGTAGCAAAATCTGTAGCTTAAAACATTTGTCAATGGATGTAAAATTAGTTAATTCTGTGTCAGCAATCAATCTGTTTGTAAAATATTTCCAATCCACTATCATGTGTTACAATAGTAAGTAATAAAAGATTACCAAGGCACAGTAAAGGAATTTTCGGATTGAAAGAATGACCTTTAACGGTTGGCCTTACTTCTACATTTATCTAAATTTCATCATGCCTTATCAAATAAATCTCAAAGTCATAAAACAGCAACGTCACTCACAAGTAAAATTAAATTTTACGTGAACAGGAAACTTTTTTTTTAAAACGATCTTAATGAAAACACAAACATTAACTATAGAACTGCATCACCCTAGTCTCGTTCGTCCGAGCTATTGGCTGCACTGTTGGCCGGACTCGTGTTCGGTACCAGATCGAACGCCAGTTGCATCTTGACGCAATCACGCTTTCGGTTCTTATAAGTCAAACTGTTTGAGCGAGGTTTACGGCCCATGAAATGTTTCTCAACCCACTTCAGCATCGTGAGCACCGAATCCGTCGACGGAAGACGTCGCTCGGCTGAAGTCTTGACAATTTGGGAGTTGGTAATGCGGAACGTGGCGGCCATACCTTTGAGAGCCTGAAAAGAGAAGAAAAAGCGTTTCAATTGCAATTCATTGGATTAATTAAACGGTTTACAACATACCATCATAGCATCCTCATCAGTCACATCGTCACCGGCATAGATGATCTTGATTCGTTCGCTCCAATCGACGCCGAACGCCGTGCGAAGAATGTAGATCGATGCGCGACCTTTGTTCCACTGAACCGGTGGTTTCGCTTCCAACGCACAATGCGCTTCGGTAGCTTTGAACCCATTCTGGACGATCAACTGACTAGCTGTTGCCACCAGTTCTGCCCTTAATTCGACGGGTGTCTCACGGTAGTGGAATGTGAGTATAGCACCTTTATTCTCTACCCAGGCACCATGATGACAAACCTACCAAAAATTTGTAAAAGTAAATTCTCTGACATTTTATATCAGATCTCAAAATCACAAACCTCTTCCTGTAGAGCCTTCAGCAGTGCCGTCACCTTATCCTCGTATTCAATCGGCATTGGATGTATGAATTTGCTGCCATCCGGATGCAGGATTTCCAACCCGTGGTTTCCGGCGTAAGTAATCCCTTCGATGCCAACCATTTTCTTGACGTTTTCCACATTACGGCCGGAAATGACGGCAATGTATACATCCGAATGGTTGGAAAGTCGTTGCAGTACGTTCTTGGTTTCCTGCGGCAGTGTTGCTTGATCCGGATGGGGCGCAATCGGTGCCAGTGTTCCGTCGTAATCCAACAACAGAGCCAGTTTGTGGTTGTAGCCGACGTAGCTGTAGATGATAGTTATTTCATTGTCGTTTAGTTGAGACTGTACCACGGTACAAAATACTCACGTAAGAAGATACTCGTCGAAATCATCCACGGTCACCGGTTGCATCGTAGTCGTTCCGATATCATCCTCCTCCAGCGAATCCATAGCCTTCAGAAAATGCCGCATCCAGCTGTTGACGTCCTGCTGCATTTCGCGCCTCCTCAAACGTGCCATTCGCAGGGAACGCTCATCCTCCGGCATATTCAACGCTCGGTGTATCACCTCGGCGGCCGATTCGATCTCGTACGGGTTGCACAGCAGTGCCTCGTGCATCGTTTCACCAGCTCCGGCGAATGGTGAAACGATTAGAACCCCCGGTGGCTCGTTAATCTGACAAGCGACAAATTCTTTCGCGACCAAATTCATACCATCTCGAAGCGGAGTGACCAGACAGACTGCAGATTCACGATAGAAAGCGGCTAGATCCTCCTGCCCAACGCAGCCGAAAATATACCGTATCGGAGACCAATTAGCAGTCGTGAAGCGACCGTTTATCCGTCCGACCAGCTGGTCCATTTCTTCCTTCAATTCCTGGTACTCTTTAACATCGGTTCGGGAAGGAACCGAAATCTGTAGTAAACTTACGTTCTCACGATGCTCCGGATGTTTCTCCAGCAGTATTTCGAAAGCCTTCAAACGATGGACCAATCCTTTCGTGTAATCCAATCTGTCTACTCCAAGAATAATCTTTTGCTTGGTTTTAATCACACGCTTTGCTTTTTCAGCAAGTTCAACGAATCTATCGAATGGAATCCCGATCGGAAGAGGTCGAATCCTTACCGATCTACCGCCATGTTCTACCAGTAGATTCTTGCGATCAACACGACATCCAAGATTTCTCTGGCAGCAATCGACGAAGTTCAGACAGTAGTCCTGAATGTGGAAACCGACCATGTCGCAAGCGAGCATTCCCTGTAGGATTTCATCGGACCATGGAAACAATCGAAAGATATCCCACGGTGGGAAAGGAATGTGTAAGAAGAACGCTATATGGCACGGCAGATTCCGTTCATCGGCAGCTTCTCGAACCCAATTAGCCGCCAGCATTAGGTGGTAGTCGTGAATCCAGATAATCGGAACTCCGGGATTCTTCTTTTGCCTCAAACATCTCTCCAACGCTTCGATTGTTTGTGCGGCAAACTCCTTGTTCACCGTATAGTACGATCGCCAGTTGTTGGCACAGAACGTTGCCCGCCCGGGCATCGAGTGGAACAGTGGCCAGAAGGTTCCATTACAACAACCGTTGTAGTAGCTATCGAAAAGCTTCGGCTCCACGTTGACCGAAACGACCTGCTCCGATAGCAGACCTGCCGTGGGAGTGCGATCGGACGGATCGGATTCGGGAATTTGGTTAGCTTCCTCCTCGTTTAGCGTCATACCGGACCAGCCGACCCAGAGACCTTTACCCTTGATGACGACGGGTGCTACAGCCGTTACCAGACCGCCGGCGCTGCAAGAGATAGTAAATTTGCATACTATTAGACAAGTGTGGTTGTAAATCAATTCGCGGCTAACTCCGAGCGCCGTCGTGTTATCAGTGGTCGTTGAAAATAAATAGAAAATTGTCTTTCAATGTCAAAGCGCGAAAGAAAATTTGTGTAAAAACAGAGAGGATGATTCGTGCTAAAACAGGGAAATAGTTTTGTTTAGCGATGTCATTAATTGATAACGGACTGGCAGCGAGCACCGCTGGTAGTGCTGATAGTCACGTGAAAATAACTAGATGCAGCCGTGATGAGTCCCTGTGTCTGCATGGTGGAATTAGCAATGGTATTCGGTTTAGCTGCGATTACTACTCTGACGTATGTTGATACGGAAAGATGTTCAACAATCGAACTTTCTCTGTTAAGTGCTAGCTGTTTTTTTTTTATTTTGATATTTGTTGGTTTGAAGCGCATGATGGGATGTTTTGTGCAATTCATACATCAGCTTGCGTCAATACATATGCTCTGAATATGGATTGTTTTTATTGCTGATAGCATGATGTACATCAACAGGTCAGACTGGAATTGTTCACTTATTTTCACTATTCTTTTTAACCGTTTATAGACATGATATAACCGATCGATTTTTTTTAAACCTACTCTAACAATTTTTACATTCTAATATACTAGAACATAATTGTCCCATGTGTATAGTAAATCCCATAGAACAGGTGATAGTTGTGCTTATAGTGGCAGAGTATTAGTGCTTTTGCCCTGGGCGCGTGGCGAGTGTTGTGTGATGAATGGGAACATCTTTGATAATACTGTGATGGTTATGTATGAGGTAATTGGCTTCGTCACACGCATTCTCACCAAACGAACGCCGTTAGGAATGCCTGGGAAAAGTTCCTCCATGTATCGTTTGTAACGGAGTCTACTTCTCCGATTTTTTGTAAGTATCTTTTCATCGCGCTTTCAGGGGTACGCGGAGCCACATCATGTACGCGAACTTCTGTAGTGTCATTTTCGATGTATACGGGGATGCTACATTTAGCATTGCCGCATTCTACGGTGTGCTTCATGTAGTTCCACGAAACGAATGGCCCAGCTTGGTTAATGTTCTTGAACTTAATCAGCACGCAATGTTTGATATGATGCATTTGTAGGGTTTTCACTTCTGCCAGATTGAGTTCCATCTGCACTTTTAGTAACTGTTCCCCTTCTCGAATGGCTGGTCTTAAGGGACATTTCGAAGCAACACAATTCGACCGCAGTGAGCTGCTTTTTTATGGGCACGGATACTCATCACTATCACACAGTAGATATCGATCGATTTGTACTTTGCAAAGTAAACAAAGCGACATACGGGTAGAAAATTTGTTTGTCTTGTTTGTTACAGCCGATTGCTTTAGTTTCTGTTCTGAACGAGAGGAGCAGATAGACTGATGGTTTATCTTTTCAGTTGTTCAATGTCGCATGGGAAGGAATCTTAAGAAATTAAGATCGTGGTCGTATATTGTCGATAATCGTGGCTGCTGAGAAACGGCCGCAAACCTGCTTAACCGCTAGAGTTGGCAAAAATCTCAGGAATCAGGAGGCTCAAATGGCACATTCCCCATGTTGATCGGAGATTTGTGCCTTGCCGTGATGTTTTTTTATAATTTCCCTGATAGGAAGGATTGGGGAAGTGGTAAGGTTAGGAGTAAGGAAAATAGCGACACAGAACACTTAAAACAGAGAATTCTGCACCCCCGGAAGGATGCGGAATAAGCTGCAGGTGCTGCAAAAGTAGGAATAAAACTTTCAACCCCGGAGGCATTTATATAGCTATTTTTTAAACAGTGGCCAGATATATCAACACCCCCGAGGGGATATTGCGGTAACAGAACGGCAACACCCCCGAAGAGATATTGTAATTCAAATACGGCTAAAACTATAGCTCTTTACCACACTGGGCTAGGAACAAAAGCATATCCTTCAGTTTCAGCTTCCTGTACATCCTGTACATAGGTTCATCTATGTATGGAGAACCAAAAATCTGGATACGCAATTGCATTACTACAGGGAAGTTTCATATCGAATGATATGATGTTCCGTAAACGGATTTACAAAGATCACACGAATAATACTCAGCGCGCTGAGTAGTAGCCAGGCAAGCACAAGAACGGTTCTGCTCCGTGTCCTATTCCTGTGCACTGGCTAATGTGTCAGAGCTCACCTCTTTTTGAAAAGGGTCCACGGTCGGAAACCTATCTCCTGTAAAGTTTAACCTATAGCTTAAAACTAATGTTTCTACGATTCTTTATAACAATAGCAAGCGACTTTCTTAGGATTTTTTTTCGATATTTTGATTTTTCGCGAAATGGCGCTCTTTTTAGTAAAAAAGGCTACAAATGTCATGAAAATCGACATATATATGTTGCTTTTAAAAAAACTAATCATTAAAAATATTGCCAGTTGCAAAAATGTGTTTTCTAGAAAAACACAGCTAAAATTTTCAGTGCGCTCAGGGTTTACATAAGAGGCGTTGCGGCAGAATTGAAAATTAGAACATTTAGCAATTATTGCCGCCTGCGGTGTTTTGTTATATCATTTTCAAGACCCTAAAGCACATTTTGGACCAATAAAAAAATTTCGATTTTTGTAAAATGCTACAGTGGTGTAACTGTTTGACGATGAGCAGAGCTGTCGGTTGCTAAGCATTGCGTGTATCCAGTTCGTGATATATGAAGGTACTTTTCCAAAATGGATTCGAAAGACACGTTGTCAAAAGCATCTGCAATATCAAGAGAAACTCCTAAACTTGATTGCTTTTGTGAAAAAGCTTTTCGAACGTTGTAGACTACATTGTGTAACAGGGTGGTAGTAGACTTCCCCCACTGATATGCATGTTGCATTGCATGCAGCGGTTGCTCGCCAAGCAAACATCCCGAATGTAGTGGTCGATGAAACGTTCCACTGAATTTGAGAAGGAAGGAATTCAGGCTGATCAGTCCAAAGCTCTCCTCATACGTGACGCAGCCACCTTTGGGAATGATGTTTACAGTTATTTCCCGCCACCTTTTTTCAAAACATGCTTGAAATGTTCATATCCTTTTTATAGTAGAACTTGAATAATTCCTCCTTCTTTTCCCAGAGACTTATAGAGAGCAAAACTTTCAATCGCCCCTTTGATCGATTCGGTTGTCACAAGCAAATACCAAAGAATCAGAATTACCTGAAAAGAACTCAGGGGCTGCCGTCAGTGATGACTTCGTAAGCCTGGAAAGTGTGTGTCAAAAAGACAGTTAAGTACTACATCTACGCCAGACAAGTATTCACCATTTGCAGTTCTAATCGAACTGACATGAAAGTCTTTCGATTTCGAAAGTAGCTCATTTAATCTGCAAGTCTCGCTGACACTTGAGTCATTTGTGTAGAGGCTTTTCCAACCACTTCGCTCAGCGGATCGAAGGCTCTTTCTGTATGCTTTACGAGCCAACTTAAATGTCTCCGACCCGTCCCTGCTTCTGTGATTCCAAGCTCGTCGGCATAACTTTTTGAGTCAAACAAGCTCGGTATTCCATCACGCATAACTCGCAGCCGTCAAGCCTGTTGGTATGCTGCTACTATGAGTGAGCTTGTTTTATCCACGACCTCATCCAAGTCACTTCAGAAATTCAATCGTCTGAACATCCCATGAAACCTAGTCGCCAAGTTCTCTTCGTAGAGGTCTCAGTTCATAGATTTAAGATTACGATATGTGATGATATCTAGTTAGACGTTTAAATGATCAAAGACGACGTACTTATGATCAGATAACGACGGTTTGAGCTCGTTTGGTACGAGCCAGTTTTCCAACTCATGCGCAATGCCGTCAGAGCAGAGAGTTGCATCTAACACCTCTTCGCTGCCAGTTCGTGCATATGTTGGGTGGTTTCCTGCAGTAAGAATGTACAGATTTGTACTTCTTAAGTATTCCATTAATACGGTGCCTCTCAAATTGATATCTGAGCTGCCCCAAATTATGTGATGGGCTTTTGCATAACTGCCGATTATGTTGGGAAACGCCACAGTATGATACAACCCTTTTAAAATCATCAGAAGGTGATGGTTCGTTATGCGGCAAATGTGCCGAACAATAGAATTATTTTTTGTTTATGTTGTCAACAGTCATATTTACCGTGACAGGACATATATCGCGAGTTGTGAGGTCGGATATAAGACATGCGTCAATAGCACTATTCGCAAGTATACATGCACGAGGCATTTCACGTGGATTTATCATGCCATTTTTGTGGAAAGCTACGAAGATGGGGTTAAGTAGCTTTCCAACACAGTCTGCTTCCTCATCTCGTACAGATCAGAAGCCAAGAAGCGACCCGCTTGCAAACAACACACAAATAAAAAATACTACCAGCGCCGCGCCGCTCTAACGTGTACGTGTAATATATAGATACAGGAAAGTTCCGTTGCACCTAACTGTGAGTGAAATGAGTGAACAAGAAAATAAATTTCGCCCATCACGGGAGAACACAATCGCGATTGATTTTTTGCAGACTCGCGCGCGGTGTGGAACAGTTGGTCAAGGTAAAAATGGAACTTGATTTTACAGAGGTTTCACACGTCCAGCTTCACCACACCAGGAATGTAGTACTAATAACGTTCAACTGCTTAGCCGAGGTAGAAAGCTTCGTAGCAAAGACCAACATGCAACATAACGTCGAATATGAAAACGTCAAAACCAAGATCCCTGTGTATATGGACCTCGATCTAACTGAAATAAAACTCCATGATCTGGCACCTCGTACTAGCACGGATTATATTAAAAGATTCATGTCGAAGTATGGAGAAGTTGAATCCGTCTTTAACGACACTTGGAGAAATTTTTTCCCTGACATTCTCAACGGTATTTGGGTTGTGCGAATGCGGCTGTACCAACCTGTACCGTCTTGCTTGACTTTCGAGGGCAGATCATCTCAAGGTGTTAACTACATACAAAGAACCCTATGCACATACCCTGGGCAGACGCCCACGTGCCAGTTCTGTAATCAGACTGCACACTACGGTAAGCCATGCGCCAAAACAACTAAAGAAAACGCATCTACAACCACCACTACCAAACAGCTTTCAACATTTGTTGATACACAACCGACAGCCGGCCAACAAACGAATGCCGGACAACAATATTACACGGCATCCCAAAGCCAATACTTACCGTAAGCAGGGATGAAATAAACAAAAAAGAAGACGGCTATATCAAAGTCATTCGAAAACACAAAAAGCACCAACATTCTAACAGCGACAACCATTCTAGCGATGACGATATGGACACAAACACGAGCGAGGGGAAGGCAGACAAATTGATCAGCAAGCGGCAGAAGGTACACGCAGAATTTTCTATCTGCCTCTCGTTTCTTCTGCTGTAAATTTTATGCATTGGACATATTCGGTCTATCCACTCATTGAATGCTTATTAGAAGTTTATGCATCAAAAAATCAAAATCACAGCAGAAAAAAAGAGACGGGAATAGAAAGTATGCCAACTATGCATATTTTTGGTTCTCAGTGTACACTCGACCATCGTTCACCACCAAGAAAAAAAGTCCGGAAAGCAGTGCGCCCAGGATAGTCGACAAAAATAATGTTCGATGGTTTATAGGGTGATGAGCCTATTTTCACCATACTAAGCAAGGTGCCTCACTAATTCGGTAATTTCTTGCCTTACAATCAATGGAATGCGTAAAAATTGACATGAACCGCTTTGCTTCGTTGTTAAGAACCAATATAATAACACAAATGCGTTGAAAACAGTAAAATTCTCGTGTTTGAGCACAATGAAAACTCGAATCGGGTGCCCCTATTGTTGCGCTACCATTTGACTCAATGCGTTGAATAAAGATGGCAGACACTGCTCTAACCAACGGCTTCAAATGGGTAGGGTGATAATAGAAACATGGTGCAAATAGGCTCATCACCCTATATATTTTGTTATCCATTTTGAATGAAATTTTGAATTTGTTATGTTTGAAATGCACATTATTTTCAAAAAGGCGAATGACCCTCGAGGTTAAAGCCTTAATAAATAAACAACAACAAATTTCCAACATAAAAGTTTCATTTATGGAAATACGGTTCTAAAACAAAAGCTATGGAAGCTTTTCCTTCCTGCACAAGGTAGTTGCTGTACGTTTATGCTGAATATTGATTTGTGCTACTCTCACCATACTTGATTACAGCACTACACATTTTATTATCAGCACTTATTGTACAGCAATTAGAAGATACCAAACTAGTTGGCGTATATTCGCCCCGAAATGGGTATTAGGGACATGACCATCATTTGAATCCCACGATTTGTGAAGAAACGAATATCCACTCTGTCAGCGATTCGCGTAACACAGCAAGGGTAAAGCCCACGACACTCCGTGCGCGAATGGCATATTTTAGTCCTGTCAGCCATTCAGTCCTCGGCACGGAGAAACACCTTGATTTGAGGACTCCTGTTTTCAATCGCGTCTCACGACATGGGAGAAGGAGCCCAGTGGATCAATTCTTGGTTAAGATTCTTCAACCTCTAGGCTGGTTTGTCTGGACAAAGGTAATAGACTGTTATCAACCTCCAAGTGGAACACAGCCAGTCCTGCAAATACCGTCAGCCATGAACAGCTGAACACTCTATGCGCGCTGATCGATAGCGTCATGGAACAGGGCTCATGAAATACGTGACCCAAGATTTGGAAATGCACCTACAGCCAAGGGTATCTCGAATTTGCGTGTGCAGACAAAGATACAGCTAAGTGGCTGCAAGATGTTACCGCTGAGATCAAGCCCTGAGAAGGCCTTTTATAGGGAGCCGATGAAGTGTCGCAGATTCCAAAATAAACGTTTTACATCGGGTATTTTCTCGACAGCCTCGACAGGTCCGGTGGGAACATCTACCGCCTGGTGCAAAATCAGTACTACAATTTCTGCACAGAACACTGGAGGGTCGTGAAGAGAAGCATGGTTCTCAAAACGGTAGAGCTCCTGTTGGTGGTAGATAGAGCTTCAATGAAACTGATAACCTCCCAACACAACCAGCTGAACTACTCATTCGAAACGGCTAGAATTCGCCAGTTGAAGGGTGCCCCGGTCTTCGTCAAACGTAGAAGTTCTAGGTAAGCATGGACGGAGAATACTCCTGTGGGTGACCTAACACGGAACACTTCATAACGGACTTCTGCATCGGTGGTAGCCCGTCTCACGAGCTAGACCCACAAGCACCCTAACGTATGCGGCTCATGCACTGATACGACCCTGTAGGCGAAGGTGCGGAAACTGCAAGAGCTAAAACGAATACTGAGCCAAAGAAGGCCACTGGAACGTCGAACAGCACACACCCTGCGACTAACCGTCGTCAAAATAAAGATGACGAAGAATTAGGCCCAAAAATCGACGATAGAGAAACATTAAAACAATGAGCTGCATTCGCTGCATCCAAGTGTGCCTAGATCTTCAGAGATGATATGACGGACGAAAAGGATGTTCTTTTGTTTCTTCGACGCATATTTTTAAGGTTGTACCGATTCGGAACTGAACAATGTTAACATATCCCATTCTGGTGATTCGGATTTGTGGGCGTTAGCACGCACATTGGTTGCCACTAAATCGATTAAGTGGGCAGTTGACAGCTTTGCTCTATACAAATCGCCTGGAAAAGATTGAATCTTTCCCGTTCTGTTGTGAAAGTGATTTGATATTCTCAAACATGTCTTGAAAAAGATTATGCTTTCCAGTCTTACTAGAAGGTATATCCCGAAAGCATGGCGAGAAATAACTGTTTAAGGGGGCCCTCAAGCTATGAAGAAGCTAAGAGTTTTAGGCCTGTCAGCTCAAGTTCTGTCGTTCTAAAAGCCTTGAAACGAAAAATCAATGCGCCCATCAGGAATGTTAGTTTAGTTGAATATCCACTGCACAAAATGTAACATACATATCAGCGTGGGAAATCCTAGATCACTCTGCTACACGATGTTGTTCAGAACATTGAAAAGGCCTTCTAGCTCAAACAATTTTGCTTGGGTGTATTTCTATATATTAAGGGTTCTTTTGACAATGTCATGATAAACTGGAAGGACATTTTGGAAACGATGTGCGGTCATGCGGTATCTGCATGTATCTCGGGTTGGATAAACGCAATGCTTAGTAACAGCATTCTTTGCTCGTCACTGAGACAGGCAGAAGGAAATTGAATATTTGCGGCTGTTCTCAAAGTGGCGTTCAATCAACTCTGCTATGCAATTTGGTAGCCGACGGCTTGTTGAGGAAACTCAATGAGCATGGATTTCCAAGTTACGTGTTTGCTGACGATTAGCAAATACCGGATTTTGCGTGGAAGCAATTTTTGACCTTATATAACAGGCATTAAGAATTGTCAAATAGTGGTGTTGACAAGTTACACGCACCAAAAAATAATGAAATTTAAACGACATGTAAATCAATACGAATGTAAACATACAAAGATTGAATCAAAAATTTGATTGAAAAGGACGTTAAAATCAATGCACTCAATTGGAACATCAAAAAGCATACAATTTTATACTTTCATTCGTGTAATATTACATGTCATTCATTTTACAGCAATATTCGAGTAAAAATGCATTAAAGTGCATTAGTTTTCCGTTTAAAGAAACCGTAATTTTCAATCCACGTGTAAAATTATAATAAAATTCGTTGAAGATAGCACGACAAGTCGTGTGTATTTGTGGTTGAACTTAATTTTACATTTATATTCATGCTCCAAATATGTGCATAAAAATAAACTTAAAATTATTAAATTAAATTTTTTTCTGTGTATTGTCAGTTAATCCAAAAAAAAAGAATCAATAGTGTTGATTTGGTAACCACGAAGTTCGCGTAGTGGATGTTATTCTTATAGATCGCTAGGCTCCAAAAGAAACAGCAACCGATATGCAATACAATTCGCTTCGCATGTTTGTTCACCACATGAACCGTAAATAAGTTTTGAATGTTGATTTTTTTGGGATGGAATATTTGTTCTTGACGGAAAATAAACAAACTCAAAGAGGAAAAATACGCGATCAACGCTTACTTTGATTAGAATTCTATATGAACCAAAAATTGTAGTTTAAAACAGTTATTTAAAAATTTTTTGTGAAGCGCATTCTAAATTTTATCCCGAAAAAAAATTATAGAAAAAACCCTAAATAAAAGATTCACGAATCTATTTAGTTCTTCTTGATTAAAATCAGCGATCGAAAATAGAAGTCACAAAGCCAGAAAACTCTACATAAAACCAAATACAAATATGTATGTGGTACAACCTACTTCAAATCTCGACAAATATATGATTAGGGCTCAATAGCCACCTGTCAAAATTCAGTTTGGGGAGAAATTCCGGACGAACCGTTAATCGCCCTGTATAGACGTTGATAGCAAACAAAAGAGAAAAATTTTCTCTTTTGTTGACTGCTATGCATCATGCTTGGGTAATAACGGTTTCTTCAGAATTTCTCCTCAAAGTGAATTTTGTCATTTGGCTTTTGAGCTCTAATCATACGTTTGTCGAGAAATCTATTTGAATGTAAAAATAGGATATAAACTTCAAGCGTAAAAATTGGAGAATTTTTTCCCGAAAAGTCGGTGAGAATAAACCTCCAGTATAAAACCGGTTAAAAATAAATAAGTTGTTCGCAGAAAAACCCATATAAAGGGCGAACACGAAATTATTGCGACACATTCAACAGGGCATAACTTTTTTACCATTGGGTAAAAATCAACAAAATTTTGCACACTTTCTCATTGATGTGTATTGTTTACATGCTGTCAAACTCGAAGTCGTGTTTTTCGATTCAACGAAAATGGAGGTGAACCAACGCGAGTCGAGAGAACAAATTCTTTCCAAACACCTGGAATTTCCTGACCTGTCGCACCGGCAGTTGGGAAAAATGTTGAACATTCACCATTCAACTGTCTCCAGAGTGTTGAAGCGGTTCCAGGAGCGGTTGACGTTGGACCACGGCAAAGGAGCTGGAAGGAAACCGGGACCGGAGAACAAAAAGACGGAGGGAAAGGTGAAGCAGATGATTAAAGCAAATCCCAACGACTCAAGCCGTGATTTGGCTAAAAAGATCGGCATGTCGCAGAGCTACGTCCAGAATGAAAAGAAGAGAGCTGGACTACATACATACAAGGTACAGAACTTCCCAAACCGCGATGAGCGGCAACAATCGACGGCTAAAACTCGGGCACGGAAGCTCTATGATAAGATGCTGACAAAATATGGCTGCTGTGAGATGGACGACGAAACGTATATAAAAGCCGATTTTAAGCAAATTCTGGGGTTGGAGTTTTTCACCGGCAAGAGCAAGTTCTATGTGGACGACAAATTTAAGAAGAAAAAAATGTCGAAGTTCGCCTCCAAATATCTCATTTGGCAGGCCATCTGCTCTTGCGGACTGAGGAGTGAGCCTTTCGTGACAAAGGGCACAGTAAATGGCGAGATCTACAAATCTGAGTGCCTCGAGAAGCGCCTTTTGCCGTTCTTGCAGCAGCACGACGAAGCTCCGCTATTTGGGCAAATTTTGCCTCATGCAACTATTATGAAAGTGTCCTGGAGTGGTATGAGGCCAATTCTGTCCATTTTGTTCCAAAGGACATGAATCCGCTAAACTGTCCGGAGCTGCGCCCGGTGGAGCAGTACTGGGCAATGATGAAGCGGGAACTTCGGAAGAGCAAGAAGACAGTCAAAGACGAGAAGGACATGTTAAGAAAATGAAAAAAACCTGAGAAACTGGTACCGGATGACACTGTAAAGACTTTGATGGAAGGTATCAAGCGAAAATGCGTTCAATTTAACATTCAATGCTCCATCGATTAACTTTTCTTTTGATTTTTGAAGTAAATATATGTATAAAACTACCCTAAAATTTTGGTTAGATTTTAAACATTATAAGAAAATTGGCATGACATTTTCGGTGTCGCAATAATTTCGTGTTCGCCCTTTATAAAACCGTGTGGTGTTCGGCGGGCTAATTTTTTTTGCACTGTTTCAGCCAAGAATAGAATCACCAGGAACCTGCTCCCATGTCGTAAGAGGCGACTAACAATATGCTAGGAGTTCCTAGTATTAGTATTGATCCGTACCGAAGATTTATCCTGAACGGACCCTAAGTTTTTGCATAATAGTCTCTATTCATTCTATAGTGAGTGAATCACTGACATATAGTCACCTTTTATGATTCGCTATTTCCGATTGAGTACCAACGTTATAGGTTTCTTCAGGCTGCTGTACAATTGCCGTAAAGGATGAAGTCTAATTCAACACTACGTAACAGCATATATTAATATACCGGCTATTCCACGCCAAGGTATAACTTTCAAAGCTTTGGTTTAAAAACCGTATTTTAAAAAAGCAAACATTCAAGTAGGATTTTTTTGAATTTGCCTAAGATGAAGCTGTAGAATTACACAAAAAGATTTTGTGTGGCAAGCGATCTGTAGATGTGTCAAAATAAGCCAGTTTTTTTTAATTAAATCTGGAACCGTCTACTGACAAATCTACATTGACGAATACCCCAAAAGCGACTTCTTAAGATCTCATGAAGGTCTGACACTAACGTTGTACTACTTTTGCTTTCCTAAACAGTGGTGAACATTTCAACACTCCAGAACTTCACTATGCCAGAAAATGTAGGGCCATTGGAAGCTAGAACTTCGTAAAATCGCAGTCCTAGTCCATTCTTCAAAATCAGCCAGCGCAGTACTTTGCGTCACTCACGGGCGGTCAACTAAGCTAAGCTGTTTGCAGAAAAAATCCATATATCGTCACATTCAAGACTAAAAATAAATTTGTTTGTAAGGACCAGATATATTTTGACCGGTTTTCATACTGAAGGTGTTTTAAATGACTTTAACATCGAAGAATCCCGGTCCCATTTTTGTGCTTGAGGTTCATATCCGATTTTTATATTCAAGTATATTTATAACAGGTTTAATGAAGTATGCTCTATTCTTGCGATTTTTGTTTTCGGCGCTCACATATGAAATAAACTTATATAAATTGGATAAGTTTTCGGTTTCATTGCACAAGAATGACGAGCAACACTTTTCCCACGAATTAAGCCCGGCGTACTACAGTGACGAGCCTCTTCGATAATTAATCCATAAGTCTAACCTTTCCGACTTTTTTACCAAAATAATTTATTTGAAATTTTCAAATGTATTTTGAAATATACCAATCTTTTGTTTGCCTTATACACAAAAATCCCGAAAAGCATCCTGTTTTACCTCCTAAAGCAGGCCACCCGCTAAGAAAAAGTACTTCCATACTGAAAACTGCACATTACTCAGCCGTTGAAATTGCGGCACGTACCCTATTATTCGTTGAAGATTTCTCAATGACTTGGTGACAAAGTAGAACGTGATATTTGTTATAAATATTCAATATTTTCCTAAATTTGAAAGTTTCTTCAATATTCAATTAAATTTAAAGAAAAACTACCATGATTGGGTATGGCAACAAGGGCTTCTTCGTAACGTAATTATATTTAAGAAAATCTCACACTTCGCCATGAACAAATTTTTAATATAGTTCACGTTTTGATCAAACGTCGAACGGCACCCCCCATAATTTTTGCCCTCGGAACTGCAGTACAAGAAAAAATTACGGATGTTAGATCACTTTTTTAAACCAGTTAATGTAATTATGTTTTAGTTGCATTAGATAACTGGAATTGACACAGAAGTTTAATCCTTGGTGTGCGCTATTGATCCCATTTATCTAATGAGGGTAACCCAGGTGAGTTGAAAGGAAGTTGAAGCAGTGCCCATTACTAGTGAAACCATACCGTTAGAGATTTGGCAAAAAGGTTTTTTTTACATCGTTTGTATTTGTAAAAGAAAAAGCATTGTCGTCAGATCCCGAACGGTATGAGTTCTCCAGCAATGGGCATTGTTTTAATTCTCCCCTGTTCCAACTCACCTTGATTTCCTTTAATATTATTAATTGGATAGTGGGATTCATGAAACTAATTGTACCATTCGCATTCTAGTCAATCCAAAGAATTTTTTTTTTAATTTTAATTCTACTTTTCATGATCCACACACATACACTGCTAACGGTTTTTAGCTAAATACACTCACAGCATTTTGTTTTACGATATCACCGATCACTCACCTGGCATGGCGGAAAAGTTTCCCCGTGATGGGATCCCGCTTCAACACGAACGGTAACCGATTGGAAACCACGATCAGGCTGCTTTTGGTGTTGGCCTCCTGAGGGCTGGTAATGGTAATCGAACAATTGGCTGACATTTTCAGCTTTTGGCGTTGGTGTGCCCAAAATGAACAATCAACAGATAACAGACACGTGTAAATAATATCCTACACACTTAACATTCACTTGGCTTTCGAAATCGAATTCACTCAATCTTTCAAATTTGCATCAAATATCACAATCTCTGGAAGGGATGCATAATTTTTGCTTGCACACTTTTGGCCACCTTACTTCTTGTGGGCATTTGATTAGATGAATACGAATGATGTTCTTGATCGAAGGATGCTGCCTCTGGAGTGTCTGAGATTCAACTGACTTCCAACAGTGTGCACCGACAGCTGATAAAGGACTCACCCATCAAGAGATTGACTCTGTCCGAGGTGTCATTGTTTTTAACATCTCCTCTATTAAATCCGTGTGTGTATTCTTCCATTGCATTGGCGGGCTGATTACGTCGTGCGTCGTGTGCGCGCTGCGCTATCAGTCCCAGTCGGCTATCTCGCTCCGTCCAGAACCCTGTAATAGTCTGGAACAATCGGCACCCAGTGTTCTCACGCTGTAGAATATTGTTTGCTAATAACGATTTACTTTGTTTTTGAGTACCACCACACCGGGCAAATTTGCGGGTAGTGGTACATCTGTTTATCTGCGGTTATAAATAATCTTCTATTACCGATTTCGGCAATTCTTAAAGTTGTTTGGAAGTGTATTTTTTATGCAGGTGTTCGAAAGCTCACATTCTTATGAGTTGTATGACTTATTTTCATTGAAAATTACCGAGGGGGGAATTACCCACTCGAAAGTTTGGAACAAACCACAACCTGAAATTAACCATGTAGTGTCCTGCGCAAAAATGCATGCGTCTGAAATTCTCGATATACAACAATTTCACATAAAACTTGCAGTTTTTTGAGAAACAGAGAATCACTGTCCGGATATCATGAACCGGATCGCAAACTGGCCTCCTTAGATCCGCTGGGAACGCGTGGGATCCGCTTTCCAGGTAACTGTTAGCATGTCAACCGAAATAGAAGAGATAACTAAATTCGGATATCTATCGGAGGTTTAAAAATATGTGTATAAGAGACTTACAGGATCGGATAACTGCCGCTAGAACACTAGGCACACGACCAGACAACACGTTTAATGTTGCGACCCCAATACTCCGGATTCCAAAACATTCATTGCCCCACGAAATTTAATAAATTTTCAAGTGTCCTATGATAAGATATACTGAAAAATTCGTTGAAGCTACGCGATCTTTCATAAATATCTCCTTCTAATGCCTAAGTGCCCGCCTTCTCATTACTCGGAATGAAGCAATGTGAAAGAACTCAATCTAATATTTGTATCTGGTAATCTGGTACGATATTTTAGTTTCGTCTGAATCAAGCCAGTTAAAACGTTGTACGCTTCTACCGGAGGAATTTCTTGTTTTGATTATATTGTTTCGGATATAGTCGACGCGTAACTCTTTGAATCAATGGGCACACTAAATATAGCGAGGTCGAGTACAATGATAAATATAACGCGCTAGGCCGAGCTGGTGGAGTTGGAGTTCGTATCATTTCCATCGTTGTCAAGATGGTCATATTGAAATTGTCGCGAATATCATACATTAAGATAGATCAGTTATCATCGTGAAGACAAGCCCATGGCATACCGTGGAAGTTGAAGTCACCTAGAATCAGCTGAGGTGCGATGAGTATGGAAACAATATCAATAGGTCTTTGCCTTTGATTCGGATTTGACAAGCGACAACTTCAATACCTGGTACCGAACAAAGGCTAATCCGATTGAAATATTAGCACATTTTGATCCCTAAAACGCTCCTACAAAGTGTTTTTGCGGTTCTGATGCATCATGTTAAAATTGTGGAAGATCTACGTCGAAAGTTAACCAGGTTTTCTATAATGCAAATACATTGTAAAAAACTTAGGAACATAATGGGAGTGAAGCACTTACTTCGGTTTTGTAACAGCACCTATCAAGTAGAGATGGTCGGGTTTCAATTTTTTCGAACCCGACCCGAACCCGAGCGCATGAAAATTTAAAAAGCCGAACCCGACCCGAGCCCGAAATCATAAAATTTGAAAAACCCGAACCCGACCCGAGCCCGAACATTTTAAAACTTAAAAACCCGAACCTGACCCGTACCCGAGAATGAAAATTATGTAAAACCCGAACCCGACCCGACCCGAGAATATTAAAATTTGAAAAGCCGACCCGAACCCGAAAATTTAAAATTTGAGAAGCCCGATCTGAATCTAACTTGCTAATACGGAGAATCAACCAAAGATCTCGAAGATTTTTAATTCAAGGCACCCGAGCTGGACCCTTGACTTATCTAAGAATAGTAGAATCACTCGAATCTGAAGTAGCACCATACGCATTGAGTTATATCTGCATATGGAAAAACAAATCACTGCCGAGTAGAATCCGCATTTATATTTACTATTATTGAACGTCAAATTTGTAACGTGCTGAGGAACTTGATAAATCGTTGATATCTTAACCGGAAATTAAGTTAAATCGGCGGCCAACTCATGGGAAATCAGAAAGCTTAATGGTCACAGTTTCCAACAACCTTGCCCGTCGTAATTAACCAAAATTTCTGATTTTTTATCAGAAACCATTCCTGCAAGGCAGTTTCGTATAATTTATTATATGTATTAAATTAAGCTATGGCAATTGGCAATTTATATTCGACAGTTTACATGACGTCACCCACGTTACTGGTTGGAACGGTCAAACCTGTATCGAAGGGTATCAATCATTTTCTGACGTGTTCTTGATGTCCCATCATTAGCGTTAGGACGATCTATGATTGGGTATCTAAGTTATTTTATGCTTCAGATTATACGGTATACGCGCCAATAGAGATGCTTCGACATCTCCAATGGAGCTCTCGGAACGACTCCAAACTTTTAAAAATCCGTTAATGGCTTCAACAGAACACACAAAATTTTTGCGATCATTTCGTTAAGTTCGTGAAAATTCATGTATTTTCATGAAGGAATCCGGATCATGCAACAGCTCAGCCCGGGAACAATCTGACAGAAAGTGCTTGTATCATATATGTACCACTGATTTGATAATGGTGCTATTATCCCATCACCATAGGAGTGTCATGACCAACGAAACCTGGCGGAAGTAAAGTTAGGTTTAGGTCTGATTGAACAAAGACAGTCTCTAGAAAATAAATTTGGCCTAAACTATCTGCTTTTAAAAGAATAATGTGCCCTTTTTAAATTGGAGCCGCCATAATGACACCAAAGTACCACCAAATGTATGAGTTCAAATCCTTATTTTTCCGTTACAGTTTATTTTAATTGCAAGAAATCTTTATCATAAACCAATTTGATTATCAAACTTCCGTGAAGGCAGGTACAACCTATTTGTTTCATTTGACCAATTTAACAGTACTTGCTTAAAGTTTGTTTGGGGTACAAATGTGCCCCACAAAACCGTTAGCGTTAATGTTTTGTCATGTGTACATAATTAAAAAAAAATTATATATTTTTTTAAAAGCAAAATATCGATACATAGTAAGCGAGAAACTTGTGTAAAATTGTATAAGTTCCGAATCTGCTGAATAATAGTATCTGTTATTTTGTATAACAAAGCACTATAGCAAGCAAAGTAACTAGAAAATGCGTTTGGATCGGTATCGTAATTTTTGCTTTTGCGAATGAAAGAGTCAAAACACATTCGTGAATATGATTTGTATATAGTATGCAAGACGCATCATTCGATTCGTTATCTTCTGCAGTCCAGGCTTTGGAACATACTTACTTTATATACACGTGCAATGCACCGGCTCTACCTATTCCTTCGACGCCTTCCTGTTTCATCTCTGTTACTGCATATTGCTGTATTTTTAACGTTTGTGTTGGCGTTTAGTTTTCAAAAAAGCATCGGAATAAATATACTTTTTGACCGGTTTTTGAAAAAAAATGTTCAAAAGGAAATTCAATAAGCTTTACAACTTCGTATAAATGGTCAAAATCGATTTGAAACTACCGGAGTTATAGCAATATGAAGAAACAAGGGAATTTTTTTGTGAAAGAGATTTTAGATGTGAAACACGTATTGTTGAATGATCTTTCATGAATGTTCGTTTAAAAAATTAAATAATTCAGACAGTTTGCGAATCTGAAGAGACGGAATTTTATGCAAGAATGAAAAAATACAATATTTGAGCACAAGAAAACACGACGAATTCTAGCGATTCAGAGGTGCTAACATTTGGTACGGTTATGTGTCATCCATTCGTATTACGAAGTATAATTCACTACTACAAAAAAGACTGCGTTTTGTGTATAGACGCAAACAGTGTCATGAAATGGATGGGTTGTTTTGTTCAAAACCCGAACACGACCCGACCCCGATAATTTCCAATTTGAAAAACCCGAACCCGACCCGAGCCCGAAAGTCCAAAATTTCATATACCCGGACCCGACCCGAACCCGAGAATTTCAAATTTGAAAACCCGACCCGAGCCCGAGAAGCTTAAATTTACAGAACCCGAACCCGACCCGAAACCCGTCGGGTTCGGGTCGGGTCCGGGTTTCGGGTCCAAAAACCCGAGCCTGACCATCTCTGCTATCAAGGGACACTTTCAGGCGTTTACGAGGAAGCTCAGGAGAGGAAATGATTCTCCTCTTTCGAAAATCTATAGGCACATTACAAGATGTTCCCTCAATGGGATTGTCAAAATCTCGCTCTTCAGTGACCGTAGAAATTAGTCGTGGCCGCTGGCGTAGCCCTATCTAGCATTTCTTCTCGGAGTAGACCCCAAAAAAATGTTTCGAGACAACTAAAAATTGCAGCCCTGTTAGCTTGACCTCCTTAAACAACCTCCGCCTTTGTATCCACTATGTCCCTGGAAGCACCAGAAGACATCGGGGAACCCCTGGTGTTACTTCACACATTATTGGAAAAACAGCAACTGGGAGTCTAGATGTGGAGCCAGCATATATCAGACAGTTAGACTCGGAACCAGATCGGACCTGATAACAGAGCCAGTAGGTCGCTAATCGCCGTAGCACACCGGATCAGTTACCCCTTTCAAATGCACTGTTGTTTTTTATCTATGGACCCTAGGAAGTTAGTGACCTACAAAATAAAGTTAGTAGTCGCATCGAGCAGCTCGCAACCCCCTTTATTATAATGGAGGACTTCGACAAACATCACATTGCTTGGGGTTCTAGGGGTTGCTGCAGTAACGCACCACACTTTTCCGCGGTCAATCGGCTTCAGCTTTGGACCAATTTGTTCATACTCAATGGTACAATGTTGTGGATGGTCCGTCTCTTCCGACAAAGGGAACAAGGACCACTGTTCCATTACGAAATATCCATGAACGCACTACTCCCTCTACGTTCCAACGAATATCGATACATACACCCGAGACCCCATCCGAGCTCATGATGCAGGTAGCCTCATCTTGTATTCCCTGTACCAGAGGGACTCCTCGGCATCGTGCAATACATTGCACAGTGGAAGAAATCCAACCAAAAAGGCAATTAATTGGAAGCCGCTGAAAAAGTATCACAATTTACACACCAAAAGTTGCGGAATTTTTCAGGTAATGAAATGCGATCAAATATGTTCACCGCACGCAACTGCGACCAGAGATATGGGGCTTTAAAGATCCGGAATATTACCGATATTCAACAAATCTGAGGCCTAATTCAAAAGCCGCTGTAAAAGTTCAAATAATTATAACCTTGAAGTTGTGGAAAATTCTAGCGATCAAAATTCAATCAAATTTGTTAACCGCACGCACTTATGACCGGAGATATGGGGCTTTGAAGATCCGGAACAATACCGGTATTCATCAATTTCATTTCATCGGATTTTCAAAGCCCCATATCTCCAGTCACAAATGCGTGCGGTTAACAAATCTTGATCGCTAGAGCTTGCCGCAACTTTGAGGGTACAATTCTTTAAGCTTTTTCAGCGGCTTCTGCATTAGGTCTCAGAATTGATGAATACCGGTAATGTTCCGGATATTAAAATCCACATATCTCCGGTCACAAGTGCGTGCGGTTAACAAATTTGATTGCATCTTGATTGCTAGAGCTTTCCGCAACTTTGAGGGTATAATTCTTTAAACTTTTTCAGCGGCTTCTGAATTAGGCCTCAGAATTGATCAATACCGGTAATGTTCCGGATCTTCAAAGCCCCATATCTCCGGTCACAGATGCGTGCGGTGAACAAATTTGATTGCCTTTTATTACCTAAAAAATTCCGCAACTTTTGGTGTGTATGTTGTGATACTTTTTCAGCGGCTTCCAATTAATTGCCTTTTTGGTTGGATTTCTTCCACTGTGCATTGGTGGAACCCTGAAGGGGCATCGATTATCAGGGCACGGCGGACGGCCTTTCCATTGCCATAGATTGAGAAATCAAGCGAGAAGAGCTATTCAAGAGACTAAGACAGCCAACTGGGCTGACTTTCTTAACGGTTTCAAAACTATGGAGCGACGTTTAACAACCCTGTTAGAAGACGGAAACCTACTCGATCGTGGACAGTTTGCCTTTAGGAAGGGGTTTGACATTGGTATACATCTAGGGTGTTTCGGTGAAATAGTTAACTTAGCATTATCGGGGGGCCTCCATGCAGACATTGCTTTACTGGATATAGCGAAAGCCTATAACACTGTATGACGGGAGAGTGTACTCCGCCAGCTACATCATTGGAGTATGCGCGGCAAACTCGGCCGATTCATCCAGCCATTTGTCAGCAACCGTAGCTTCCAAGTCTACATTGGAGGCAGCCGGTCTCACATTTCACGTGGCTGTGACGCTGTTTTTAATCAGTATGAAATCCTTATTTCTAGTGGTAGTCGGGAAATCAACGGGTGTGCAAAAATAAAACTGCGGTAGCGGTCAGTGCTGTAGGGTGATGGGCTGAGTCCGTTGGTTTTAACATCTCAGCTGTTATCCCACTGTTTTAATTCATTCCAGTACCGTCTTAACGCAGGGGCCCCGGGATATCAGTGGCCACGCGATTGGCGCCATGAGAACTTTAAAAGAAAAGAGTGGTTCAATCTTTATTTGTTTCGAAACATATTTTGATCGTCATTCTTGGAGTAAAATACTCAATGCCAGAAGAACATTCTTGAGCCGCTGATTTCAGTTTTGGATAAACCGGATTAATGACAAACATCAAGATAAATCACAAGTCCCGGCGGCAGACACTCGACCAACCAATGAATCGTTATTCCTTATCCTGCAGCGAGAAACTCGAGGCCCGAAAATGAACCATTCTCTTTCTAAAGCACCTGAAGGGGATTTGCTGGCACAATATTGATTGATTTTGCAGCCTTCTCTTAGCAAAGTGGAACGTGTATTGCAAAACAAAATGCGGCATACAATTTCATCACACTAGGAACGTGGTACTGCTCACGTTCAACATCGTTTGTACGTCCCGTATATTAAAAACATAGATCATTTTTTGTGAAACACATTCCTTTAAACATATCTTCGTGTTGAAATCGTAACCAAGATATATTTTTAAAAGTTGAATTTTATTGACATATTGTTACTTAGATTTCGTGGATTGTCGTAATGTTATGTCAGCCCATAAATTTTACATAGTAATATGTGGAACTTCTCTCCTTGCTTTCATTACATTTTTATTACATTTTTAGCACCATCTGACTTTTTAGCTGTTGCTTCGTAATTTCCCTTTTTCGATTTACTGAAGTTCCGGGCAGTTTGGAGTATTTCAGTTTGTGGGCAAAAAAATTATGTTGCTGATTCTATACAACTCTAGAACTCGATCATGAATCGACCAAAGGGCCGAAGTCGCAATGATATCGAATCAAGAAAAATAGCTTTGAAAATTCGGTTCAGAAAATTAAATCGTATTTTAACAGTGTTTGCATACTGCGCCTTCAAATGTATTGAAACACTTTGAAACAATACTAGTTTTCGAAAGCATAACTAAAATGTTTTATATAATAACGTTTTCGTTGATAAAATTTAAAACACATTATTTCGCCGAGTGTTGTTATGAAATGTTGATTAGGCCATTTTTGAGTCGCCCTCTTGTTTTGAAGACTCTCAATTTCGCCCTGCAGTGTCGCCAAAAAACAAAAATCAAATGTGGCTTTCGCCGTGCTCGCTGGAGGGGAAAATTTGTTATTCCCCCTGGGCGTAACAAGCACTTGGTTTTTGTTTAGGGCGATTCTGTTTACGGACCTTGTAAACAATGATGCTGTCAATTTCGCCTGTATACACTACCATAGAAATGCAGAGGCGTAACCCGCCTGGCTTTTTGTTTACAGTTGAAAGTCGGATCCGCCGTTTTGTTTTTTATTGATTTTCATGAAGTGTGAAATATTTATAAATGAGTTTTTATATTTTTTATAAAGTATTTTACTCCTCTTTCAGATATTAATCAAATCTCTGTTTGTGTATAGTTGTTAGTTTCGCCCATTTGTCGGTTCACGATCGAACTGATTTTGCATAGCGGCACGATGTCAAATTGCCAAAACACCGAAGAACCAGAATCTTCTCTAAAAGAGGAAAAAAGTTCCCCGTTATCGAACTGACCAGTCGTAATTGGGAAGGCTTGGATACCACCTTTGCCCCCTCTATCACAGGGCTATTCGACAAGGAACCAATCTTCTTCCCAGCACCCCCGCCGAAGCCGCCTGTATTGAAGCTGGCGTCGTTCCATTTCAATGGTCTGTGGCAGTGACCACCATGAAACGGGCGCTCAACTTCCTTGAAAAAACCAACGATGATGACTGCAGTCTTCTGGAAATGGCCACCCCCTTTGCAGACGCCCCTATCCCAGTAATTGCCGAATTGCACAGAGTCAGGAACCACAATTGGTCCAATCGCGGGCCAAATCTTGACAGCCACCACAACCCAGTAGAGTGCGAACCCAATTCAATTACGGCTGGATGAGAGTGTGGGGATCGGTTTCAGTGGAATAGGAACAAGCCTTGCCCTCCGTATCCTATTTTTTCCGTATTTCTTCAGCAGAAGCAGCAGTGATTGCAATCTCCAAAAAAAAACCGAGAATATCCCAACCGTGATATTCTCAAATTCGCTCTCCGTCATAACCGCCATGGAGCCGGGATCTCTAAACACCCCTTCCTCCAGGAAATCACAGCCCTTATGCTGGATCTCAGGACACTGTGTGATTAGTGGAACCAAAGACGTTGACCGTACCTTTTTAATCCGAGAAGTGCCGTCGTCTGATATTTGCAAGGCATTCCAGAGTAAAGTTACCGACTACTTCGTGGCTCGCTGGCGAGGCTGCCGAGGCTTCCCACAAAAGGTGAATCGAGCAAAGAGCACACTTTCACCTACGTACGGGGCACACAATAGTCATCCATGCCGACACAATCACTTGCGACGACCCACCATTCTGCACAAGCTATCAACACCAGGATTGTGGTAAAGCATCTACTACTTAATTGCTGAGGATACGAAGATTTGCGCCAGCATTATGACCTTTCTTCTTCGATCTGGGTAATCCTTGCAAATTATCCGATTAGGAAGGAAGTTCTCCTATCTTTCCTGAAAGATGCCCAATTACTCGTTGCTATTTAAGCTACGCTGAAAATATAAATTCGTAAAGTTATTATGAAAATGATCGTGTAATGTACGAGTTCATTCATCGTTTCCTGCAACGAATCATTTTCGTACATTGTAAATAGTAGGTTTTGTACATTTTACGAAATGAAAAAAATGGCCGCTTGATGAACGAAAGTGTTCGTATTTTTTATATTTGGTGTACATTGCACAAATGTTATCGTTGATAACAAAATTATTTTTCGTGAATGAAACGAAATGTTTCGTTTGCTTTAATACGCTTGTTTTTAGCGCGCAGGCGACTATTTTTATCTGAAATCGGCGGCGCGGCGCGCACCTCTGTTTATTAGAATATATTAGCGTATATTCATGAAAATTGTCTGTACAAAACTAATTCTTAGCGATTTACGAATATATTCTCTCAGTGTAGGGGTCAGGAATCCTCCTATCGACTCAACGATTGCCAGGACGAATTCAACTACAGACATTAGCGGTTTATTGATGGAGTAGCCCAAACCAAGACGACCAGTGACAGCGCTCCAACACTCCATAACTTCTTTATGGTTAGCAAGACCAGGACTCCGAGAATCACCCGCATTAGATCATGAAACGAACTTAGATTTTTGGCACCAAGAAAAAGAATCTCAACATGCAACAGCATCGCCAATAAGATGCTACAAATAGAAAACAAATATTGTTACATTTTTTATTTTTACATATTGTAAAATATATTAAAGATAGCTGGCTCAGTAATGCCAACGCATTAAGCCTCGTTGAATAAGCAGAAAAAAAAATTAAAACGCACTGTAGCTTTGACAATCTACCTTTTCGATGTTCCGGTTAGTACAAGGCGGTGTATTCTAGTACCTACTCGATTAAATTCAAAAAAACTGTCCGTAGCATAGTTTCGGACACAGGTTTATGCAAAATCAATATAAGAGACCCTCTCGCTCTTTCTTTGAGCTACGTTCGTATATCTGAGTGCATATTAAAGTTTTCCATTGTCTTCCACATATATTTCCATGCACGTCAATATTCGATCCGGGCAATCGTGTAACACTGATTAACCGAAGTGTTTCTCTGTAAGACCGGTAGAATTCCGGTGCGATACGCAAAAATCTAGTATGTACCTACAGCGCAAACCTTCCAACAAAGACAACTCGTCTCTCGTACTTCGCTTTCGAAAAGGTTATCGGAAGCGAACTTTTCCTTGGCTAACGCTTATCAGTGCTGTATGAATGCTGTTTGCGCTTCTCACTGCTCTCGGTTGACCTGCCATTGCCATGCTACCCCCTAAATTTTTGAGTTTCCTAACCTAACCTATGGGTTAGGTTCTACTATTAGAATAACGTTGATAATCGTCAATAGGGCAAGGCACAGTCAAGGGCAGCCAGCTGACGAAAGTAGCCGTGAACTACTTTGCACGTTGTTTTTTAGTGTTTGGAAACCTTGGATTACCATTAGGGATTAAGTTTTAGGTTTAAGGTGTCGAAAGAAAACTCACACTCTAGGAATGACAGTGCTAATACTACCCAGAACTGCTTACAAGGAACATAATCTGGATTTCTTTTCCTGTTTCGTCATCACGGAATCAATCCTTGCACTTGTTGTGGAATCGGCGAAATGCCAAGTTGATCATATCAATAATGGTGGCTGCATTTGCATGCATGACCGACGATCGCCGCCGTTGCATTGATAAGCGGTTACTCCGTGAAACCACAAGGAACTCGTCGCCATGTTTGGCTGCAGCGAGATTCTTTTGTTCGCCCGTGCAATGTGCAATTAGATTAGCTGCTGCACTTGCTTCTTTCCTGATGGATTGTCGTTGATTAGCCCAGCAGGAGATGTAACACGGTCTGAATGAGTGGAATATGTTTTGTAAACAGTTTCGATTGAATGGCGTACATGCCCCGGAGAGCGCAATAGTCTTATTGGTAATTGGAAAAACTCTTGTAGACTAGGTTCCATAGTTCGGTTTACTTGTTCAGATTAAACTGCAACTAATCATTGCATGTAACGATCATCTATCACTCTTTTAGTGATTGTATGAATCATGTTTTTTTCATTATTGTATGTTTTTGCAATAAATTCCATGACGCAGGGTGATTACTACGAACCAGCAGTCACAAGAAAACCACTACTTAACTTACTTAACTTACATTTAACTTAAGCGATGATCCATGCACCATTCAGATACGAAACAAGTTCGCATCGTGTTCGGATTTTTTTCATCAGAACCACGTGTAAATTACGAGAAATTACGCTTTGAGCAAATCTATAGATATCTACCAGTTTACAACAAGGAAATGCGGAAAACTGATTCAACAGTCTGTACTGCAAGCAGAAAGTTATACAAGGCAGCTATTTACAAATCCAACATTTTCTCGAATGGGCCTAAAGTAGACAAACAGATTTAATTGCTCAACGTAATCCAGCTCGATTGATTGAGGCAGAACGTAAGCGGGACATGAAACCAAACCGCCAATCAAACAAAACAATCACGGCAGCTTTCTTATCAGCTACACTCGAGCGTCCACGATAAGCTCGGCTAATACGACTTTGATTGTATAGGCGCATTTAACAAGAGCACTTCTTGACACACTGCTTAGGGGTTCTGACAGTTGCAGCTTAAAACGCAGTTCAGATTTATTTCCTTCTACTTATAATTTATGTTTACAGCTACATTGTCATTTTAGTACATATCAGTATTTTACACTCCTTGGGTTCGCATCAGAAAAATATGAAGGTTTTTTTTTCAAATTCGTTTATTTGACACGGTTCGACTGGTGAACTTAACAAAGTCGTGTGTCTTTTAGCTGTTAACAACAAATTAATAGTAGGTGAACATGGGAAGACTTGACCAAGCGCCGAATTCTGCTAGGTGTTTATTTTTTTTCAAAAATATCTTTATACTTGTTTCGATCCCTTAAGGTAATTTTATAAGTTTGGAATGAAAAAATCCTTTTGTTATTGAAAATATTCCGTAACTAATAGATTTGAGTTAAATGATGTAATTTTTTGTCGGACTTTGTGTGGACATTAGAGTGGCTCGCGGTTGTATGGGAAAACTTCAAAATTATTTAAACTAGCGGGCACAGCACTTTTTGAGTTCCTTTTGTGGTCCCAAATGTCTGTGCAAAATTTGGTGGCGGTTGGTTGCTTCCCGGGTTTGCGCATTGCGTTCAAAGTTTGCATGGGCTTTTATATGGGGAAATTAATTATTTTGCATTTACCGTAATAAAGATCGCTATTTCACTGAATATGAAAACCCAGATTTATAAAACTATAGTTCAAACCTTGGTTAACAACTTTGTCAAAGACCGTAACTAGCTACGAGTTTTCAAAAAATAGTTATAACGATTTTAAAACTTATGGTAAAATACAAATGCAGAAATTGATTACATTTTCCAACACTGCCAGTGCACCACCGACATCGACATTAACAACTTTAATAAATGAGAATATATTCATCGCAGAGACTTGGTACACTTGAATGAAATGTTCAGAATGAATTGCTGAATATCATAGACGTAGTCAGAAAATGAAAAGACGAAGGGGGGGGGGGGCATGTGTACTCCCCAGTCCTTGTTTAGATTGTTTTGTATAAGACAAAGAATCATTACGTCCTTGTAAATGTCAACGACTGAACTTTCTTAATATTTTGATAGACCCAAATATGAATCATACTACAATCTTTGTTGTGGGGAATAACATTTACAATATTTAGAATTTCCACCTACAAATTTATGTGTTTTTTTTGCTTGGGGCAAAAACTAACTCAGGTCTGGAAATCGTGTTGGGTTCTAACCTGAAGTATATTTCTGGTTCGCTAACATCACCTCTGTTTTGCGTGAACCTAACTCAATTTCATCAAAAAACTCTTGTTTGAAATAACTATTCTGGTTTCGTTCCTAGATTTTCAAACGAAAACGTCAATAGAAACAATTCCGAGACTTCAAGGATTCTAAGACATGAATTTTTTTAAATTCTGACTCTGAACGGCTAACCATTTATAAACCGCTGTACCATTTTAAATGAGATAACAGTAGAGCCCTTAAGGTTGGACAGAGAAAGGGTAAAATTCGCAAACGAAAAAAGCAATTTATTTCCACACCGTATGTCAGATCTTCATAAAAATCAATCAGCAGTACTGTAACAACATTCTACATACGCCGATTGATTTTTATGAAGATCTGACATACGGTGTAGAAAAAACTGCTTTTTTCGTTTGCAAATTTTGCGCATTCTCTGTCCAACCTTAAATAGTATCACTCAAACACGTAAGATTAATTTTTAATTCGGCCGTTTAAACCTGCGTTGAAGATGTGCCTTTATGTTATACTAAACTATCTAAACAGGGAACTTGGGAGTACACAAGCCACACCCCCTCTTGTTTTCATTTTCTGACTACGTCTATGTTATTCAGCAATTCATTCTGAACATTTCGTTCAAAGGTATCAAGTCCCTGCGATGAATATATTCTCATTTCTTCAAGTTTAAAGTATCGCTGTCGTGGTGTACTGACAGTGTTGGAAGAAATAATTAATTTCTGCATTTAGATTGAACCATAAGTTTTAAAATCGTTATAACTATTTTTTGAAAAGTCGTAGCTAGTTACCGTCTTCGACAAAGTTGTTAAACAAGGTTTGAATTATCGTTTTATAAAGCTGGTTTTTCATATTGAGTTAAATAGCGATCTTTATTAACGTAAATGCAGAATAATTGATTTCCCCATATAAAATCCCATACAAACTTTAAACGCAATCTGCAAACCCGGGAAGCAACCGACCGCTCCCAAACTTTGTACAGGCATTTGGGACTACAAAAGGAACTCAAAAAGTGCTGTGCTGAAAAATGTCATTTTCGAGCCACTCTAGTGGACATATCTACACGACTAATAATTGTAATAATTATTATTAGTTCGTACGTTTAATGTTGTGCAAATTTTGGTAATAATTTTTCCAATGGTCCGATTAATGTAAAATCATTTCACTACTTCATAAGGAATAAAATGAAATGTAAGTACTTTAAAATTAATTATAATTACTTTAAAAGTACTCATACATTAGACCAAGGCGTGGAGAGACTTGACCAAGAGAATTTTGAAAAATCATAACAAAAAATAATGACATAAAACATACTGTAATTATTTTTTTTTTCCATATTGTCGAGATCCTTAGGTAGCAGTAAAAATATAAAAGGGTTGCAATTGATAAATTTCGATTTTTTAATGCATTTTTTTAACGATTAACTGTACTGCTTGCATTGCATGTTCACACGTCACAAAATCAGTCCTACTATTGCTAACTTTGTTTACTAGTACTAAAATATAAAGTCATATGTTTGAGGTGGGATTTTTTAATAGCGTGATTAACATTAACAGAAGATACCAAAGCATAATAAATATCAGGAATGTTGCATCTTTCTTCAGCTAATTGCCACTTGGTCAAGTCTCCCCATAAAATCTTGGTCAAGTCTCCCCAACATTAGTTATTGCGTTCAATGTCCTGCAAATTCTAGTAATAACTATTCCAATGTTCCAATTTATGTTAAATCATTTCACTGCTTCACAATTATTAAGATGGTGTATTAGTGCATTAATAGTAATTAGTAGTCGAGTAGATATGTCCTGTTACCGTTCTGGTACTTTTGCCCTATAAACCGATCACGAGCAAGCAAGAGTGGTGAGAGATAGAGAGAACTTATTTACTCTCTATCGTGGTTACCAATATTATGGCTAGCTAAATGGAATAAATATATAGATATGTATCTACTTATCGTCTAAAATCACGTCAATTTTCTCTGCTATGATTAAACGTTAAATTGTATAGCATATTTTGTTTGTATCTAAATTATGTTAAAATAGGAAGCACTAAAAATAAAACTAAACGGTCTACTAGGATAAAATAAATAAATATTATAACAACACATACACAAAACACACAAATTCTAAAAATCGCGGTAACAGGAAACGGATGGGAAAGCCGCGGAAAAAGAGCACTGGAAGGTGAAAGGGTTGGGAAAATGAAAGAGAGAGAGAGAGAGAGAGAGAGAGAGAGAGAGAGTGAGACTACTGGGCCTCTACAGCAAATATTAAAATCACTTTCGATTATACCATCAACGAGTTCAGATAGACCAACGGAAAAAGTTATAGATAAAAATTTAAAGTTTTAAAAGCAAGAAGTAGCATTGGTAGAAACTACTACACCATAGGAAAGGTAAAGGAAGACAATCTAAGTAAGCCCAGTAGTCCATAGCCAGTTCTCTCGTTCATTCCCAGGATCAAGACCCAGCAAGTGTTACCCAGCAGCCGTTGGAGTGGCTTATTGTCCGGGATCAGCGATTCCCCACAGGGTCCACGGCGTATCCTCAATCAGCGAAAAGCCATTATACGTGGCGATCATCTCATCGAGAAACCGAGAGATACCTCGACGGTTTGCGAAAACCCCACGAACGCGCGGTAGCACCGCGAGGAGAAACCCCAGCAAGCGAGGTCGCCCAGCACGCGGGGCCAGCCAGGCCCGAGTAACCCACCTTAGGGGGCAGCAACGACGAGTCCGTTACGAGTCCACCGACAACGAGTCAACCGTCAACGAGTCACCGCCCACGAGTTTCCCACCCACGAGTCCACCGTTTCCAACCGCAATCCCGCATTCGCCGGCCGGCCCGTAGTTTACTATTCTACACACCCACACATACATACGATTGTAAGTAGATTAAAATAAAAAAGTGTAAAAGATAAGACCGTGCATTTTGATTCTTTGATTGGTGTCCATGTCCGTGAGCCGACCTTGAGCCTCCGAACCTCAAGCTCGTGCTAGCCAGCAAAAGAGACCTTTGGAGTCCACCCCAGACGGTCCCCGTGGCTCTGACCAGGGACTAGGGGCAACGTAATAGCGGTTCCTTCTGATCCGACAAGTAACAAATGGCGCCCAACTAAAAGACATACCAATCAAGAGGTCAAAACCAAGTGCTTTAGTCAGGGAAAATTAGATTCTTGTGTTAGGGAACACTCAAATTGCTCAAATCGGTGGAAGGCAAAGTGATCGAGGGGGAACACGTGCACACTAATTTTTGGGGGAATAGCTTGTGGTTTTCCGTGTTTACTAGTGCGCGTACACTCACAAAAGGTACCATTCGTAATTGTGAATTTACCATTTAGCGGGTTTTCAATATACTTACCGATAAAAACAAAATTTCTTTAGTGGGTCTTGATTCTGCATAATAATCGAAACACAGCGAAAGAGTTCAGTTAAACGAAGCTTTATTCATTATTTATTAAAATAATACTTACCATTGACGTGAACTGTTTTTCAAAACACTCAATGAACGAAAGCTCATTCAACATGGATTTGCATTCAATGTACAAGAACTTAAATGTCGCTCATCTATCGCTTGATGAAGTAGAGCATGAATTATTGATCAGGAACATAGTTTGCGCACCCAATGAACACGAGAGTATAAAGAGAAGAAAGCTTAAAGATCGAATGAAGGAAGAGAAGAATTTAGACGCCTTTACGGTAACTTACTCGCCGACTTGGAGAGAAGTTGCGGGGGAAGTTTCCATTATATATTCAAAATCAATTATAATCAACGGATTACTAGATAATCCGAAGACTGATGCTCGTCAGAGAGAAAAGCTCAAAACGAGATTAATACACTACAGGGTAAGAATTTTTCTACTCTCTCGTGCTCCCGAAGCTCGTAGACATACGCTCGAGATTATGAATATTAGCAAGCACATTACACAGACTTTTGAAAATCATTTCTCAGACAGTGCGGTTCGTCATAAGGATGAAAATGAGAAACCAGAGCAGCTAGAACACGACATTAGCCAAGCCTTGGAAGAGGTTAGGACAGAGATTGAAATTTTGAACGAAACCGTTTGTGGAAAGGAATCTGAAGTAGAAGAGGAAGCTAGAGGGGGAGTACAAAAGAAATCGATGGAAGAAAGAAAATCTGAAATGGAATCATCTGTTCACAGATCCAAACTAATAATGGAAGAATTATCTAAATATGAACAGGGAAATAAGGAAATAGCAACAGATCTGATTACACACTTCAAAGCCTTTGTAGCTCAAACTACAGAGCAAGAAAAACAGCAAAGGGAAAGGGAAATAGCCATAGAAGAGAGAATTATAAGGGAGGCAAAAGAGAATTTCGAAAGGAAGAAAAAGCTTGAAAAATTACTTTTGGATTTAAACGAAAAATTGAAAATTACACCAGAACCAAAATCACTGGACTTTCCCGACCCCCTTAAGCCGGTCGAGGATAGCAAGGATACAAAGGTTACTGGAAACACAGGCGTGAACAAAGTTAGCGACAGTGATAAACCGACTAAGAAGGAGAAACATAAGGTTTCGTTTCCTTCAGTTTCGGACGAGACTAGTAGTAATTCGGAGGAAAGCTGTAATGAAAATGAACACTATACAAACATTAAACCAAAAAAAGTGCATAGAAAAGTAGACAGAGATAGAGCAAAATCATCTTTTCATACGAAAAATAAATGCCTAACGAAAAGCTCTTCTTCGGATACGTTCGATGAACACTCATCGACCGAAAGCTCAGAATCATATAGTTCTTCCGGACGGTCATTAGAAAAAGAGAGAAGGAATCGGAAAAAGTATAGGAATGCGCATCTGAAATCGTTAAAGCGAGTGCCAATTTCAGACTGGCGACTGAAATACGATGGCAAAGACAATGGACGTAAACTAGCAGAGTTTCTCAAAGAAGTCAGAATGAGATGTAGGGCTGAGGAAATTTCAGAGCGAGAACTTTTTCGGGGAGCAATCCACTTATTTGCTGGAAGAGCAAAGGATTGGTTTATTGAAGGGATGGAAAACCGAGAGTTTCATAACTGGTCTAAATTGAAAAGAGAACTGAAGCGAGAGTTTCTCCCTCCAGATCTAGATTTTCAGTTAGAGATCCAGGCCACCAATCGGAGACAAACGAGGGGAGAAAGGTTTGTCGATTATTTCCACGACATGATCAAATTGTTCCAATCAATGACACGTCCGATTTCTGAAAGGCGTAAATTTGAAATCATATGGAGAAACATGCGTTTCGATTATAAGAACGCCATGACGGGAGCAGGAATTAAATCGTTGTCCAAATTGAAGCGATTTGGTAGAATTGTCGATGAAAATAATTGGAACAGCTTCCAACGACCCTCAGATAATATTAACAAACCTCGATTTAGTCAAGTTAATGAAATTAACACAGACGCACCTACAGGTAGTGCTGGGAAAAATTTCAAAAATTTTGCAAAGAAAGACAAGTTCAAAAACGAGCAGAATCCACCTCCAAAAACAAATAAATGTCAAGACGAAGGGAAGGGGAAACAAGAAGGTAGCATCCATCCTATGGAAGGATCGAGCCAAAGTACACTCGATAAACTGGCAGAGCAGTACAAACGTCCACCAATTGGCGTCTGTTACAACTGCAGAGATAAGGGTCATCACTATGGGGAATGCTCTCAAAAACGGCTAAAGTTTTGCCGTCTTTGTGGGTTCCCAGATGTACTCACAAAAACATGCCCTCTTTGTCAAAAAAACGAGGAGAGCTCAGCTTAAGGGAGGGAGCTGGCAATGAATCCTCAAACCCTCTCAATTCAAACGATATGTCAAACAATCTGCTGCAAAATGGTTTCGAACCAGTAGGAGACGATGATTACTTAACCGATCATGACGTAGAAGAACTTTTTATTAAGTTTGATGGAGACGTTAGGCCTTTTGTAAAAGTCAGCATACTAGGCAAAGATATTATCGGTCTTTTGGACAGTGGTGCTCAGAGAACCGTACTTGGTATGAGCTCAGAAAAATTGATCAAAGATCTTAAATTAAAAATATACCCATCTGAAATTTCCGTAAAGACAGCCTCCGGAATGCCCATTGAGGTAAAGGGATATGTTAATTTACCTGTCTCATTCAATGAGCAGTGTCACATAATTTCAGCTTTAGTAGTGCCAAAGCTCAAGCGACGACTAATCTTAGGATACGAAGATTTTTGGCGAGCTTTTAATCTCCATCCTTCGTTGTCCGTAGAGGAGTTAGAGCTGAGTGAGATAATGGAAGAGAGTAGCCTAGAAGAGAATGGAGAGACAGTTCTCACCGAAGAACAGAGAAGGAAGCTAGAAGAGGTAAAGAGGATGTTTAAAGTTCAGGTGAAAGGGGGAATGCTCGATATCACTCCTGTGATATCTCACAAAATTGAGATCAAAGAAGAGTTCATGAAAGCCCCGCCGGTGAGAATTAACCCATACCCGACTTCCCCAGATATGCAACGAAAAATTAATCTAGAATTAGATAAGATGCTAGAACTGAAAGTAATAGAGAAGAGTAAAAGTGACTGGGCTTTGAGTACAGTTCCCATTTTGAAGCCCACTGGGGAGGTACGCTTATGTTTGGACGCAAGGCGTTTGAACGAACGGACGAAAAGGGATGCCTATCCCCTCCCACACCAGGATCGTATTCTGGGCAGGTTAGGATCAAGTAAATATTTGTCGACTATTGACCTTACTAAGGCGTTTTTACAAATTCCACTTGATCCTGACTCGCGCAGGTATACGGCATTCTCGGTGCTTGGGAGAGGATTGTTCCAGTTCACCAGGCTACCCTTTGGACTCGTCAATAGTCCGGCTACCCTGGCCAGGCTGATGGACGAGGTCTTGGGATATGGAAAACTGGAACCAAATGTATTTGTTTACCTCGATGATATTGTTGTGGTGAGCAATACATTTGAGGCACACCTTGAAAGTCTTCGTGAAGTCGCGAAGCGACTAAAAAGGGCAAACCTTTCGATTAACATTGAAAAATCAAAGTTTTGTTTAAATGAGCTTCCATATTTAGGCTATATTCTCTCACCCGACGGCCTCCGACCAAACCCGGAGAGAGTTGAGGCGATTGTCAACTATGAACGTCCGTCGTCGATACGCTCTCTTCGTAGGTTTTTGGGCATGGCCAATTACTACAGGAGATTTATACTTCACTTTAGGGGCCGTTCATAAACCACGTAGACTCATAAGGGGGACGGGGGGGTCTGGCAAAAGTCCACGTTTGTCTACGAGGGGGGAAGGGGGGTCATTGAAAAAGTCTACGTAGACTGTTATTTTTTGTTATTCTCGTATCACTAATTATAAATGGGATTTAAAGAGAGTTGTATTCAAAATATCGGTTTATTCAGTATTTATGACACTTCAAAGCTAGTACAATATTCAGGTAACTACTCGTTAAGTGACCACTCAACCCAGAACCCACGATTTTTTTGGACAACCTCACAAGTTATTGTTTCTTGCGTATATTTTGATATAGTTTTGATCTAGGAATAATACAAAATGACAGTGCAGACATGCATGGACCATTAAATGCATGAACCATAAAGAGTTAAAAAATGGTCAAAGTTAAGCATTGTAACAACAAAACACCCGATTTTTAACAATAAGTGGATTAATTTTTTTTAGTTTTTATTTATTGATTTCGTTGGTTAAAGCAGTAGTGTAGTTAAACTTCTACAACAAAGTGTTTAATCAGTTTTTTTTGCAATTATTTACACTGATTTCAAAATCTTTAAACACCCGTTAAATTTTACGTCTAGACCATACGCAACTCCGTGCAAACCGGTTCTACTATATTTATCTTCGAAAATATTCGGAGTTAAGCTTTGATACTTTTCGATAATACTCTTAGGTGATACGGCTATTATTTACATGAGAAAAATAAATATTTTTCAGAAGATTTAAATTGCTTCGTTCCCTTAATCAAATAAGGCAATTTAGATTATCTTATCATCTTAGAAATATTGAAATTTGTTCACGAAAAGTGAAATTTGTGTGCACGTTTAGTTTATTATTTTAGTCTAGATGTTAGTACACATCGACAGTATTATTTTGTAATTGTTTCTTATAATTTAACAATTTTGAATGCACCAGTAAGGCTCTAAAAGTGTTTAACAATTCTACATGGTTGGTGTAGGTCGCACTTCGGCTAAAATTTAAACTAGTTGTAGCAATATATATTTTTACATATATTTGTGTGACTAACCTTGAAAAGAAGTATTCCGCTGCACAAACGTTGGAAAGCACGTTGAATCGGTATTAATTGATTTGATCAATCATAGACAAAAAACAATGTGAAAAACCTTTCTTTGATATTTGAAAAACTTGAAATAAATCTGAACGCTTATTTTTAATTGAACATTATAATGTGCTCCTTGCTAATTTCACATTTCCCGCGAATGAAAAAAAAAATTAAAAGTCTACGTAGACTTTTGGCGTGGGGGGGGGGGGGGGGGGTTTGGTAAAAGTCTACTAAGGTCTACTAGGGGGGAGGGGGGGTTAAAAATTCCCAAATTTCGGTCTACGTGGTTTATGAACGGTCCCTTAGTGAGTTCACTTCTCCATTAACAGATCTCCTTAAGAAAAAACCTAAAACGATTAAATGGAATGATTTAGCGGAGCAAGCATTCATTCGTATTAAAGAATGTTTAATAAGCGCTCCTGTTCTATGCAATCCTAACTTTGACTTACCGTTTCAAATTCAAAGTGATGCGAGCGATACCGCCATAGCTGCGATTTTAGTTCAGGAACATAGTGATGGTGAGAGGGTGGTGGCATACTTTTCCCAAAAGCTCTCTCCTGCTCAGCAAGCCTATGCTGCGTCGGAGAAGGAAGGGCTTGCGGTGATTTCAGCCATCAACAAGTTTCGTGCTTACATTGAAGGATCCCATTTTGTTGTCGTGACCGATGCTTCGGCTCTCACACACATTATGAGAGGAAAGTGGAGAACTTCTTCAAGGCTTAGTCGCTGGAGTATCGAGCTGCAAGCTTATGATTTAGAAATACGACATCGGTGCGGGAGGGATAACATTATCCCTGATGCTCTCTCGCGTGCGGTGGACGCACTGGACGCAGTGGAGACGCAAGATAGCTGGTACTCCACTCTCCTACAGAAGGTGCAAGATTCGCCTGATGAAAACCTAGATTTTAAAGTAGAGAATGGGAGTCTTTATAAATTTGTTCATTCCAAAACGGAATCGCTCGATTATCAGTTTGAATGGAAACTCTGTCTGCCAAAGGAATCACAGGAGCGAGTTTTGAAAACCGAACATGAACGGTCCCTTCATATCGGATACGAGAAGATGTTAGACAAGATCAGAAAAAAATATTTTTGGCCGAGAATGGCCACCACAGTTCGAGAGTTTGTTGAAAAATGTACGGTTTGTAGGGAGTGCAAGCCTGCAACTACGTCACAGCATCCCGTGATGGGAAAGCAAAGAATTTCCACAAAACCTTTTCAAATCTTAGCCATTGATTTTATCCAATCGCTTCCTCGTTCCAAATCAGGCAATATGCATTTGCTCGTCCTGATGGACATATTTTCGAAGTGGACTTTACTGTTCCCGGTGAAAAAGATTAGTGCTGATCTAGTTATCAAGACATTAAAAGAACAGTGGTTTCGGCGGTATTCTGTACCCGAAATCCTAATAACGGACAATGCTAGCAGTTTTTTGAGTAAAAATTTCAAAGATTTCTTGAGAGAATATAACGTGGTGCACTGGGCCAATGCTCGCCACCACAGCCAAGCAAACCCAGTAGAGCGGTTGAACAGAACCATAAATGCTTGCATCCGGACTTACGTTAAGTCGGACCAACGAACATGGGACTCAAAAATCTCCGAAGTTGAGTGTACATTAAACAATACACTGCATTCATCCACAGGGTTCTCACCATATCGAATACTCTTTGGTCACGAGATCGTTGCTAGTGGGGACGAACATCGGCTAGATGTGATCACCACTGAGATCTCTGAGCAAGACAGGCTGGAAAAAAAATTACAAATCGATCAAGATGTCTACGGCACCGTGATCAAGAATTTAAAGAGAGCCCACGAGAAAAGCACAAAAACTTACAACCTTCGCTTTCGGAAGCCAGCGCCAGTTTACACGGTTGGCCAGAAGGTATATAGAAAAAGCTTTTCACAGTCTTCGGCAGGGGAAAACTTTAACGCAAAGTTAGGGCCATCGTACATATTATGCAAAATCATCTCTAAGCGAGGAACGAATTCCTACGAGCTTGAAGATGCTACCGGGAATATAGGCATTTTTTCTGCTGCTGATCTAAAACCGGGAATCCCGGAATAGGAATAACACAAAGCATCACTCTTATTGTTAAATACAAGTATGCATTATTGTGCTCTGATCAATATTCAATGTTATTTGTCAAGCAATGTTTTTTTGTAAATTATATTAGTCTCAAGGTCAAAGTCAGGTCAAAGTCAAAGTCGATGAAACAAACGAAGTTCAAATGTACTGTTATGGTCCGTCAATTTTAAGTATCAATGTCTTAATCCTGTTTTCCGTAAACTCCAAAAGCAATCTATTCCAAAAGGTAATAGCGAGATTAAAATCACACTGATCAATGCAAACTAAACTAACAATGCAAAATTATAATCTTCGCGAAGCAGACTTTTTCTTAAACCGGTTATGCCTGCGTTACCGTCTCGGAAAACGATTAGCCTATGTACGATAGTAGCTACAACCACTTATATTCACTATGGTTGTTTTCCACAATTTAATTTGCCAATCTTCGCAACTAAATTCACTCTAGCTCAGGACAATAGATCCCAAGCCACCGTACATCAGCCATTACAGTTCACGTTTGAGTAGCAGCTTCATTTAGTACATCTCATGCCAGTGGATCGAAGAGAGATCGAGTCTCTTTCTCTGAACAGAAGCAGTTTAGATTATGGGAAGAAGACAAGATCAATTAAAGAGATCCGCGATAGAGTAAATGTCGCAAAATGGTTTATTTATGAACACAATAAACTATTTTGGTAAATTGACATACGAATGTCTCCTTTTGGAGATAATTTCAAAAGCTTTCAAAGAAGCGGCTCAACCCTGGGCAGGGTTAACCACAAGAAAAAAAAATAAATAAATATGATTGATTCATTTTTTTAGAGGGAGTGTGGGGTGGTGTTACCGTTCTGGTACTTTTGCCCTATAAACCGATCACGAGCAAGCAAGAGTGGTGAGAGATAGAGAGAACTTATTTACTCTCTATCGTGGTTACCAATATTATGGCTAGCTAAATGGAATAAATATATAGATATGTATCTACTTATCGTCTAAAATCACGTCAATTTTCTCTGCTATGATTAAACGTTAAATTGTATAGCATATTTTGTTTGTATCTAAATTATGTTAAAATAGGAAGCACTAAAAATAAAACTAAACGGTCTACTAGGATAAAATAAATAAATATTATAACAACACATACACAAAACACACAAATTCTAAAAATCGCGGTAACAGGAAACGGATGGGAAAGCCGCGGAAAAAGAGCACTGGAAGGTGAAAGGGTTGGGAAAATGAAAGAGAGAGAGAGAGAGAGAGAGAGAGAGAGAGAGAGTGAGACTACTGGGCCTCTACAGCAAATATTAAAATCACTTTCGATTATACCATCAACGAGTTCAGATAGACCAACGGAAAAAGTTATAGATAAAAATTTAAAGTTTTAAAAGCAAGAAGTAGCATTGGTAGAAACTACTACACCATAGGAAAGGTAAAGGAAGACAATCTAAGTAAGCCCAGTAGTCCGTAGCCAGTTCTCTCGTTCATTCCCAGGATCAAGACCCAGCAAGTGTTACCCAGCAGCCGTTGGAGTGGCTTATTGTCCGGGATCAGCGATTCCCCACAGGGTCCACGGCGTATCCTCAATCAGCGAAAAGCCATTATACGTGGCGATCATCTCATCGAGAAACCGAGAGATACCTCGACGGTTTGCGAAAACCCCACGAACGCGCGGTAGCACCGCGAGGAGAAACCCCAGCAAGCGAGGTCGCCCAGCACGCGGGGCCAGCCAGGCCCGAGTAACCCACCTTAGGGGGCAGCAACGACGAGTCCGTTACGAGTCCACCGACAACGAGTCAACCGTCAACGAGTCACCGCCCACGAGTTTCCCACCCACGAGTCCACCGTTTCCAACCGCAATCCCGCATTCGCCGGCCGGCCCGTAGTTTACTATTCTACACACCCACACATACATACGATTGTAAGTAGATTAAAATAAAAAAGTGTAAAAGATAAGACCGTGCATTTTGATTCTTTGATTGGTGTCCATGTCCGTGAGCCGACCTTGAGCCTCCGAACCTCAAGCTCGTGCTAGCCAGCAAAAGAGACCTTTGGAGTCCACCCCAGACGGTCCCCGTGGCTCTGACCAGGGACTAGGGGCAACGTAATAGCGGTTCCTTCTGATCCGACAAGTAACAGTCCATACAAAGTTTGATAAAAAATTACATCATTTAATAAAAATTCATTAATCACGTAATATTTTCTGTAAGGAAAGGATTTTTCATTCCAAACTTTTAAAATTACCTTAAGGGATCGAGACAAGTATAAAAATATTTTTGAAAAAATTTTTAAGAATCAAATAGAAGACGCCATAGCAAAAAATAGAATTTTGCGCTTGGTCAAGTCTCCCCATGTTCCCCTACAGATAATTCTTAAAAAGGAATGCATTTAACAAATAGAAATTCACGAAACGCAACCCTTTTATATTTTTTACTGCTACCTAAGGATCTCGACAATATGGAAAAAGGGTTACACTGAAGTCTTTTTATGCGATTTTTATGCGGATTTTCAAAGTTATGCGGTTTTGTATTTGTATTTCAAAGTTATGCGGTTTTTTATGCAGATTTTCAAAGCTATGCGGTTGTTTATGCGGTTTTTTATGCGGTACGTATCCTCAGTATAAAAAAGTCAGTATACAGTATATTTTATGTCATTATTTATTGTTCTGATTTTTCAATATCCTCTTGGTCAAGTCTCCCCAGGCCTTGGTCAAGTCTCCCCGCAGTGGGGAGCTTAAGTTATAAATAATTAGAAAAAAAAGTAATTGTCGCAAATAAATAGTTTGGATGAAATGAATAAAACTGAAAAAATAGTCAGATTATCAAATTGAAGAATTTCAATGAACGTGAACTGGAAAAATCGAACAGAATGCATAAAATGAAAACAGTGACTAAAATAAGCTAAAAGAGTGATATGAATAAAACGCACAAAAACACACTGATCAGAATGAATTTAAACAATGAATCGAATAAAATAGATTGAATGAAATAAATGATTAAAATGCAATTATCATGTACTTAAAATTAGTCGAATATTCAAAATGAATTAAATAAACTGAAAAAATGAGTATTTAGAATGAAATTAAAAACCATTTTTGAATAAAGTAAATTAATAAACCGGATTGTACGAATTTGAGATCTATTGTATCAAAAAGTTATAAATTGATTTAGAAAATTCCATTATCTAAAAAATGGCTTATTAATATACAATGAACTTTCCAGAGTTTTCATTCTTTTTTGTTGTCACCTTAACGTGCCGTAAAGTAGAAACACCAGATAATCTTAAACGCCGGCGTCTTTTAAGATTATCTGGTGTTTCTACTTTTTTGATGGACCTTAATTAGTCATCAGGAACCTGGAACGTTCATTTCGTTTTGGAATTCAAAGTTGTCTTTTTGGTCAAATATTCCCGAAAAAATTGTACAGAATACGTAAATACGCGCAATTCGAAATAGTAAACTGAGTCGCGTGTGTTTTCAAGCCTCTTAAACAGAGAGCGACAGAGGGATGTTGCGACTCGTGAATGAGACAGGTAGATATTTCAATGTTTTCATTTGAATTGCATTGTTTCGTTAGGAATTCTCGTTCAGGAAATATTTATACAAAAGGAACTCAAAAAGTGCTGTGCTGAAAAATGACATATGTTGTGCCAAAATTTAAAAACAGCAGTTCCATGAAAAAAGTACGATCTCTCAAAATTCTGTAATATTTGGTACAATCGTTCCTTACCGAAAAATATTAGGTACTTATTTTTTTATTTCGTCATTAGGGTGTCGCTTTCCACGTTAGACTGGTAAAAAAATCGTGATTTTTTAAAAGTTGAATTTTTTAAAAATTCATAACTTTTGAACCGCTACACTGATTTTTATCATTTATAGGTCAAATGAGAGGTGTTTAAGTGTAGTTTCAAGAAAAAATAGTAAACTTTAAAAAATATTGGGCTTATATGAACACATTACGGATTAATTGGTTTTTATTGATTTTCACTGCGAGGCTCCTTAACTACTCCACACTTTTATATTTTTATTTGAAAGATCATTCAATTCTACACAACAACTCCAAACGTATTTTTGAGTCAGATCTAGAGGTTTCGGAGATATAATTTTTTGAAAATAAAAAATCTATGTATACACCCCACATGCATGGAAACGATGAAACCGCATGATAATTCACCATACACCTCCAGCGAGTCACAGCAGCTGTGAATACAGAAATCTATGATCTACTTACAAGCTGGGTGCAACATTCGTTTCAAGCTGGGGGCTGTCCATTAACCACGTAGACTATAGCTTCCGACAAATCATGCCGTCATCAATATTGAGTGTTGTAGAAATTTTATCTTACCTAATACTACCTATATATTGCTCGAATTTGAACAAAGAGTATTCAACCTATTTGCTGAGACAAAGGGCATGGTTGGTATGACTACACTGATAAAAATATAACAGTAACATCTATCAATTTTACACATAGATTTTTGCAATTAGCGGCTGCATATGCATACTATTTACTCGCACATAGATCTGATGAGAAAAATATCAATACATACTATTTTTGCATTGACATTTTATAACTTCTGCACATAAAACATGAGTCTATAGTGACACGTACATATAATTTATGTGTAAACTTGTTGAATTCTACAGTTTGCACTTACAATTTATGTTTTGCGCTTGATGAATGTACTCTTTTTGCGCATATAATTGCTAAGTGCGGGTAACAAATGTGTTGTACAGTCAGATTATTTTGAGTGTAACAGATAGTTTTTGGGTAGGTAGAGAATTTTTACCTGTATTTCGGGTTTGTTCCAATAGCTTTTGTCGCAAGCAAATTGAAGAAATAGGTCAATTTTGCTTTTGCTGGCACTACATCACTAGCTCGTTGGTTTCACTAGCTCGTAGGTTTGAATATATTGCATAAAACAAGTAATGTTTTGAAAGAAATTATCAGTTAGAAAACAGAGTTTCCTACAACAAGAGTTCAATTGAAGAATCTCTTAAAATGAAACGTAAGTTTGTGGTATTTGGAGTACGCGGATCAGAAAACTCACCAATAAATTGTACGATTGTGCAGTGAATAAGAAGATAAAAATAGATGAGAGCAGTTCCTTCATTTGTTTTCGTTGCTTCAAGAATCTGTATGAACCAAATGATCCCTAGACCGAAAAAGCCGTTTCTTCAAACTACTAACACGAACTCTTCTTCTTTGAAACCTTTTTTCAGAGTCCTTCGAAACATTGACTGCCATTGCAGGACCTTCCGGATTCGTTCCATTTTCCTACCAAGGTAAACAATAAAAACCTGTTTTAATCTACCTAGCGGCGGAATTGTGCCTTTCTCATTTCTCTAAACTATGGCTTGGTGGCTGGTTATGTTCAACATAATTATGGAAATGTCCATTCCATTCTTAGTACATTTTGCACTTATACACAATGGCTTACCAGCTTGATGAGCTACGTGTCGACGGTGAAACACTTGAAACAAAAATATCATACTTAATTAACCTAATCAGCATTAGTTCAATGTTATCTGCTTGCTAACTCATTTTGTCATGCGGGGGTGGGTGTGTGAGGAGGGCGAAAATCCCACGAACGAAGCCAGCTTAATTAGGTATGCTTTGTTATATAGTGGTCGTTAAAAGAGAGTGGTGGGGGGTATGTGGGCTGGATGGGGTGTTGGTCTGAGGGGTGATTTAAGGGGATTTTACATGGAAGGGGATCGAACAGTGGAGGGGGGATGATATACCCCTCTTCGTATATCATCAACTAAGCTCATGTAAGTACACCATAATTGATCATCTAAACATCTACGTGTAGTACCCTCTCGCGGTTCTACTGTCAATTTTGAATAAGTGGTAGTACAAACTTGGATTTAATTATATGGACTTCGCTAGAATATAAATTCCCTCTCCTTTTGATCAAACCGTTGATGCGTGCAGATCATTCATTCTACTCCTTTTCGGATTTTTGGTGATTGGAAATTGAGTCACTTCCAGGTATGAATACTGGCACTTGCGAGAAGTGTGCTTCTTTTAATCCCTTCAAATAGAATTTTCGAGTGATGTGGATTTGGCTTAGGATGTTGTTTAATTCTCTTCTGCTAACGACTAAGGTTGTACTTAACTGAAACAGGAGTTTGGATGATATAAACCGGAGGTAAGAGGGGGGATGTATTGATATATCTGCTCATCGAGAAGTGTCTTTTATTCTCTTGGTAGTGAAGAATACATCCGTAGTGTCTATGTTCTCCACGTCGTTATTTTTGTTAATCTTAACCTTACCACTTCCCCAATCCTTCCCAGCAGTATAATGATGAAAAGACAAATCACGGCAAAGCACAAACCACGATCAACATGGGGCACGTGTCATTTGAGATTCTGTATAAAGCATTCGTCAAAATGGGCCCAGTACGGTTTCTGGCAGAGCGATCGACCCGGGATTTTGCGGGGGAAGTGAATTTGTGTGCAATCAGGATGGAGTGGTGGTCGCTGTTGTAGATGTCTGGGAGTATTGACCAGAGGCGATCAGAGGCGAGGGTTATGGAGCACGTCGATGGCGGATATGTCCTCTGGTGAATGATTATTGCTTCGTTGTTCTGAACTGTCCTCATGATGTCGTTTCCGCGAAGGAGGTGAGATTTGGATCAGTTTTCGAGTTTCTTGCCAACCTCTCTGACATCTTGTAGGGTTACTGCTGCCTAATTCATCTTAGCTCCCCTATTCATCTCACCCATTTGAACACATTAGTTAGAGCAGTATTTTTTTATTTCGTTTGTTTGACACGGCTCATAGCGGTAGCTTAACGGAGTCGTGGATCTTTCATGTGTTTACAATATGTGCAAAATAAAAATAAAGGAGCAAATATTATTGATTACCCGTTGGATCTCGTGCGCGCAACTTTTCATTGCGAGCGGAGACCTTCTTTCGCGGCTCGCCTACTGCGTCATGGGGATCATTTAATTCTTTTCTATCGTTAAAGGTGTCTTGGTGCTCGCGTTCAGATGTTCTTTCCTGCTTATTACCCTTACGGGAGACCAGCGTAAATTCGTCATCATTGTTTTTATCTTCTTCGCCGATATTGCTTACAGTGTTTGGGGTGCTGGATGCTGCTTTTGCAGTTGTCAATATGGACTGAACAGCTACATTTTGCAACCGTTTGTGGTTCGGGTATTGGTATTGAAAACTCTTTTTTGGGTTGGTTTTCCGTGGATTCGTTGGCATTCTCCTCTGTATCTTCCGCGCAAGGTTGTCCGTGGTGTGCTGTCTGATTACAATACTTGCACATAGGAGTTTGGCCCTCATGGGTACATAACGTAGTTTGATTAATAGTAGCTTCGCGGGTTTTAAGTTTTATAGTCAAGTGGGAGGGTCTTTCAATCCGCATCCTCACCACAAGAACACCGTTAGGTGTACCGGGAAGAAATTTCTCCACGTATCAGGTGTAACGAATTCTACTTCTCCGTATTGCGACATGTATTCTACAACTAGATCAGGAGGGGTACGTGGTGATAGGTTATGTACCTTTACATCTACATAGTCTTTTTCTATATACACGGGAATCTTAATTCCAACTTTATCACTTTCAGCCACGTGCTTCAAGTATTTCTGCAAAACTAAACGTTCGGCTTGGGCTAACGTGTTGAATGATACGAGTACTACATTGCGAAGATGATGATACTGGATGTATCATAACCTCCTTGAGCTTAAGCTGTATCTTCACCTTCAGCAGGTATTCCACTTCACTAAAACTCAATTTTATTGAACAGAATTTAAAGTCAACGACCGCTGTGTTGGGTCGGAGCAGAGTTTTTTCGTCAACTTTACTCATGACGGCAAGAATAAATTAAATGTTTCCTTTGTTCTCGAGACAATGCACACTAGATCGAGAGGTTGCTATTTGTTGCTCACTTGGTTCGATTGTACGTCTGACTTGGGCAGAAGTAGAAAGTAGACTGAGTTAGAGCAGTATTAGCTCAAATGGTAGGATGAATAAGGGTACGTTGTACTCGACTTTTCGCTTCGCTCAAACGCGAGCATTTCACATTTTCCAGGCAAAAAATTTAACTGCACTGCTCTTAGGAACGAAGCAAAGATGATGATACCTATTTAAGCGCAATTCAGTCACTCTAAGTCGAGTTATCAACGAAATAGTGTGACATCCTGACTAATGAGATGAATAGGGGCCCGTCTACCCTATGTAGATGTTTCCTCCGCTCCGCATTTCCCGTAAGTAGCCAGATGGAGATGTCAATGTTTTCCAGGATGTGTGTTTCTTTAATTACCAGGGCGATGGGATTGTGGCGAGCGATGAGAGCCTGAAGGTCCCCGGGATTGTGTCTTGGTCGGTTGGTGTTCCATTGGGGTGCTCAGTGCGGGGGGCATGGTGGAGTCGGTGCTTGAGCATTTGTTGATGTTGAGTTGTTCCTCGGTTTAATGCTCGATTGGATGGGTGTATAGCCCTTCAGGTGACCGCGGAGGGTATGTTTATAGGTGAGCTCATTTTCCGCAGGGTTATTGCAGCGATGACGGTGGGGGTCACAACTTACAATGGATGTTGCTTGTATATTGGCTTCTGGTTCGTTGTCTACAAGGGAGTTAAAGGCGCTGGGTTCAATTACCAACCCCGCACATAGGGTTAGTGTTTTCCAAAAGAGATTTCTCTAACCCGAAAAGAGGCGAATGACCATAAGGTTAAAACCTCTATAATAAAAAAAATATTATTGCGGACACTTAGTAGGCAACTCTTACATCACTGAAATTCCTTAGATTCACCGACACGCTGATGCGCCTGAATCGACACTTTAATATGAGCAGAACGCACTAAAACAAAAACCTGAAACTGTTTTAAAAACAAATATTCACAATTTTTATTGATTTTGAAAAGTAAAATTGATGGGAACGAAAATTTCACGCGTCCGATGCACAACGCTTGCTTTGATCCCATGACTCGGCACTCCAAGCCTCGGAAAAAATCTTCAAAGTTTTAGGGTTCCTATACCATTCATTTATAAGAAACGTATACTCATACCCGCAAGCTGCAAACTCATACAACCTAGTAATTTGTGGTACTTGATTGTTTTAGGTGATAAATTATGTCTTGTAGTTAACATTGTGAAGCTTGATTTACTTTTTCAATTTTCTAGAAGATCAATGTACTACAAGTGCAGTTGGTATCATCTTTTTATTCTCATTGATTCCAAAAATCTGTCTCTTAATGTATAAACAATACACGTATCTACATGGGGTAGCATTATCATGTAATACAATATCGCTACGTAAAATTCGCTTGACCACACAAGAAATCGAAACTTAAACATTGACTTGACGGAGATACGCGAAAAAATTTTATGAGTCATGTACCGAGCGCCTCCATAAATTTTCTTATAACATTGCGTTTTAATGATTGCAAATCCTTTTCCTCAGAAGTACAAACACTTCAGATTGCAATTCCATAACCTTTTTGCACAGGAAATGTTTTGCTTTGCAATATTTAGTCAAGATTGGTGATATATTTTTCCAGCGGATCGTTTGTTCAAACGTGTATAGCGCCACACAGACAGAGGGCAATGTCATGTGAAACGTAGAAGACGTGGGTTGAGGTTACGATGAAACGAACCATTGTTGTGATTTCAGTTTGCTGGATTGGAAGAAGGAGGTGTCCGACAGAGCCGACCCATGCTACCAGCAGCGGTTAATGACTTTTTCGGGACGTTGCTCTTTCTTGTTTCTCTTTCCGTCGGATTGTTCCGGCACCGGCATTGCCTTCATTGTATTGCATTGGGTTTTCCCCCACCGATCGATTTTATGAATGTATACCCATTAACCATCGAACGTGTAATCATAGTTTTGACATAGGTCTCCTTTTAGTAGCGTTTTGGCAAATCACGCATGAATGAATGGTAAAAAAAATTGTGCTTTCGCTGGTCATTTCAGATTGGTTGAATTTTCCCCAACCACAATTAATGGAATATTCTTTCTCTAATGTACGGCTTAAAATTAAAATGTAATGCTCTTTTATTCAGGTTGTTCTCTTTTTAATGTAATATTTCATCTGTTCAATAAAATTATTTTATTACTCTCAATATATGCTTCTAATTCTTAACGCCAGTTTATCATTCGAAACTTTACTTGTGTCGTTTGTTGTTAAACATCTCACTGAAGGTTAAATATTGTTGTGCTATGTGTCTGAAACGTGTTCTTTCGGTTAAATTTATTTTCGATCTACAATTTTGGTTCCGAACCAAGAAAACAGCAAAACGTGAACCTTTGGTTCGTCTAACCCGACAGAAAATATACATCTTCTAATAAAAAAAAACAATCCTTTGATTCGGTGCTCCCGCTTGTCACTGGTTACTGGGTTCTGGGTCGATTGGAGTTTTTTTGTAGGGATTTCTCTTATCCCCTGCTAGTTGTTTGTATATGGCTATTTCTTCTTCTACTGAAGGAAGATCCAAATATATATATATTCTTTTCATTTGCATGTTTTTCGACTCTATTTTGAATGTCAATACGTTCGTTCTTACGTGAGTGTATGTGAATGTAACATTATGAGTGGTTGTATAAATAATAGCATTTATATAACAAGAGCAGACAGCTACTGTCTGTGGTCGATAAAGCACTACCATCGTGTGACAAGTTGTTATGTATCATCATATTCATGATTTTTTTTTGCTATGGAATATTCTTTATCGTATTATGATTGATTCGTTTTTTCCTGCCAGTAAACTTTAGTGATCTTCTAACGAAATCAAATATAGCGCAATGTATAACAATATTCATATGAATATATAAATTGTGAATAGGTATTTTTGGTTTGTCGATTGTAAATGAAGCTGAGATCATGCCATCGTTTTACCACATCCTGACTTTTTGCTCAAATATTTAAAATGACTATATTTGCATGATACAGTCATCTGTTTCAAACACAACTCTAAATCTCTGTTGCTTGCTAAAAAAAGAGCCTCCGATAACCTTCATTGTCCGGCAACTTTCCTGACCAGAGCAAGTAATTAATGATAAACATGATCAAAATGACAATAACAAAAAAGAAATGAATTTAGAGGTCGAATCGAATGGCGAAGAAGAAGGAAGTAAGGATTAGTTTGTCCGGGACCGTTATTTTTTCCGGAAGCGTTGTCCACACTCGAGTCAATAGTACAACCGGTCCCGTTTCAGCTCGTTGTCCAGGTCGGCCAACTGCTGGAGGAAGCCCTCGTTCGGTCGGATATCGCGGTGCATGCGAACCGTCCGGATCGCTTCGGCGGCGGACATCTTGCGGGCGATCATCAGGTAAGCGAGGACGCAGGTTGCCGAGCGGGACATGCCCACCATGCAGTGTACCAGCACTTTACCTGTAGAAGAACAAAGTAGAGAACATGGAAAATGTGTTAATATTAGAAATATTGAAGAAGAAAATGACGTATGCGGATGATTGGACAAACAAAAGAAACATTTAATTCAAACATTGTTAAATGTTTGTTCCATTATTGTGATTATTCTAAAACATATTTGGTCCAGTTGAAGCTAAAACTAAAACAATTTCGATTTGCTTAAACCATAGACTGTACACTAGACTGCGCAAAAAAATAAATTTTTGAAAACTCAATTGGCCTGCCCTGATTTAATTTCTAGTTCTACCAGGAGCACATGCTCCAAATTTGAAGCAAAACGGACAAGCCCAGCTACCGGATCAACATGCCTGAAGATTGTATGGGAAATTTCGACAATTTGCATGGAAAAAACCCAAAAGCTCGCATTTTCACCACTAGGTGGCACTGTATGCATCTGATTATCACTGAAAGTTAAAATAAGACAGATAATTTAATTGTCTACAACTTTGTTGAGAACTGCGAGTCAATCCGGATTTGATAGAAGATATTATTAAACTTTTAACGAAGTGATACCTGAATTATTTTTGCATGGAGTCTAGCAGCGCATGATTGTGTATCACTACTCGATTCCCATGAAATATACATTTTTGTGACATAATGGCTAGGTTTAGTTCAATAGTATGTTTTGAAGAATTTTAAGTAAATAACAAGAGTCATGTTTTGGTTAGAAAATTTTAGTTTCGCCTGATACCCCATAGAGGGCGCCAACACTAACTTTTCGAAGAAGAGAGATAGGATATCGATATGTTCAGAAGAATTACTGAAAAATACCTGTTCTACAACTTCGTAGAAGACACCTAATTTCTATCTATTCTAACCGTACGGTCGCACCTTACGCTGAACTACACTCATGAGGTTCTGTACAACGTCTGGCTATAGCTTCGTCTGTACGGAAAACCACTTTTTATTCATGTCTTCCTCAGATTTGACCTCCTTGGGATGCTTCCATAGTGCTTGCTTTATAGTTGTCAATATTTTCCGATAGGTTTTAGTTCCGGTGCATTGGGGGCAGGTAGTCAACAGAGGAAGCAGACGCTTCTGTAGACACTCCTTGAGGTATATTTCCCCGTTTACAGTCACGGTAGTCACGAACGTCACACTCCGTTTGCCACATGAGCAGATCGCTTGCAAAATCATGTATTTATTGTAAAGTTTCTGCTTCTTCCGGAAAATCAAATTTATGATGGGCGGTGAAGAACAGTAGCCCCGGAAGCTGCCAGAAGTCCGCCTTCACGTAAGTGTACAGTTTTCGGGCACAGATAAAGATACTGCAGGCCACCCGTTGATTTCACCGGCTGCTGTCTGTACACTGGCGCGCAGTACACGTACGTTGGGAGCCCGTTGCGTTGCAATAACCTTACCTTTAGGCCAGCAGTTTCGATCAAAATTTGGATCGACGATTACTACAATGTCGCCGACAGCAATTGGTTTTGCTAGAGCAAACCACCTGGTTCTGCGTGTGATCGTAGGTAGATATAGACGGATCTACTGCTTCCAGAATAAGTTCGCCATGATCTCTGATTGAGTACGACAATTCCTTCTATGTACCGGACTGTCATCGAAGTGAACCCACGATCTCAGACCGTTTACTGAGCCTAACAGAAAATGGTTAGGTGTTTGCACAGGTTATTCGTCGTTATTCAGGTGAATGTCGGTCAGTGATCACGAGTGAGTTGACAATGTTTTCTACCTCGGTCAACGGCTCTGATACACTTCTACGTGTCTACTGGGCTTGCTTAAATTCAACAGCTGCGGAACAGATTTTCCTAAGGAAAGCGAGCACGATGAATTGAAGGTCCACTACTGGGAGTGACTTGAGGTAACTTTGTTAGCCAGTTTTCCGAAATGAAGCTGCTCGATTCTCTGCTTGATCACCTTGTTTGTAGCTTGGAAACTTTTTTATAATTGGGTGGCATTACGCATCTCGATTCGATCAAAATTCTATCGACTCGACCTTGTTTCGCATTATGTATTTCGAACCGAGCTCGAAAGTAAATTTTCGTTCGAGTTCGCTCGAAGAAGTACTAGATTATCGAGAAGTGTTGGCATTATGGAACCATAACAATCGAACTCGAAAGCGACTCGAGTCGAACGTATTTGCTCGATAGTTTGATTGCTGTCGACTGTCGTTCGAGATTCTGATTTGAGTTTTTGTTTCATGTCATTCTTTAAATTGGTTAACAATCGGAATACTTAAAGGATATAAAATTACCAAAAGGTGTAAAAAGCTCCCACGTATTTTGAGCTACTTTATGTTATATCTATTTTCACCATCAGGAACATACTTTTTTTTGGAAAAAGTAATACTAAATATTGATGATAAATTATCCTACACCAAGTAATAATAAAAAAGTGTTAAAACAAATCGATGGAGCAAAGTGAAGGCACATTGACTTGTCTCATCGCTATTTGATAGATGTATAGAATCACAATCATTTTTGATTTCAAAGCGGTGATTTAAACAATTTTATATTCTAATTGATTCATTTGTTCTCTATACCTACTATACCTCAATTGTTTTCAATATCACAATATAGCCTTCAATTCAATACCATAATGTACGTTTTATACACCAACAAAATTAGGTGTTATATCATCATTTGCATTAAATGCATGAAAATACAGAATATTGTCTTATATAGCAAAGAATGAATCAAATTGAATTATTAACAAATTTTAGTGCATCAACCGATTAATAATTATGCCATCTACAATTTCTGGAAACACTTCATTTTGATTATGTTCTCGCTATCTCTAGTTGTGTGCTATAACGAAACCATTAATTAATAAGTACATGGAAAACCCAGCAAACACGAAAACGAATTTTTGTCTTGACTATTTCAACTAAAAATGGCTATTATAACGAACTAGTTTTTAAATTTTTGCGTCATCATTTGCTGAAAAAATTGTTGCTTTTGAAAGCTATCAGTTTCCTGAAAAAAACCCTGAAAATAAAAAAAATTAATTCAAAATTAGCCATTTTTTATTGAAAAGGGCTGTTTGCTCGCTTTGATTATTTTCCAAAAAAAATGATAAAAGCGGGTTCGAAGTTGTGTTGTTTTAAACAATTATTTAGATATTAAATATGTTATTTAATCTAAGAATAATTGTGAATAACTCATTTTGCAGATAATACATTCCATCATGCGACTGAGATCCGAATAAGAGAAACCACCAGCTAGGCATTTCGATGTTTCGGTGCTTAAACTTAAACAGCGAGAAATATTAAAATTTTTGGTAAGAAGTTCAAGAATACAGTTATATCCAACTAAAATAATGCCCAAGCATTGAAAAAAGGTGGTGAGGGTGAGAGACGTCAACAAATTATGAACATGTTTGGGTCATTTTATTTACCACTATCACTATTTTTATTCTGTGAATTTGACGCTCATCGGAAAGAAACAAAACAAACTGCAATTTTGTTTACACTGAAAAAAATTCTTAGATGGAATTAAAATTATCATGCGATGAACAAAATCATTAGTCATTACTCGTTTTCTGCAACGTAGCATTTTTGGTGCATTGTAAATAGTTCGTTTCGTTTAATTCACGAACTGAAAAAATGGCATCTTGATGAACGAAAAGTTGAGTAGTTTTACATATTTAATGTACGGGTTATTCCACGTCAAATTTACAACCACGATTTTAATTCCTACCAAAAATTCTTCTTACATTTTTAGCAGAAAATAATTGACATCTATTTTTTGTTTTGGCTGAATGCGATAGATTTTTCAAGTTTTGAGCTTTTGAATTTTATGAATTGGATCATTTTTCAACCACTGATATCTCGGAAACTCTTCTTTTTACGGAAAAATTTATTAATAATAAAAAGTGCATTTTCGAATGAGCTCACCAATAAAAATCTGATATAGCTATTTTTTGTTATTTATGTTATGAATTCTGCAAATGTTAGAAACATATTGAAAAAAACAACCTTGAACTAATAAGTTTTTTATTCTATGAAAACATTTATAATCATATTGAGAACCTTATTACTTTACGAGATATTTCAATTAAAGCTCGCCCATGACATGGCGTTTAATGTAAAATTGCCCTTTTTAATGTTATAATTGTAATTTCTCGCAGACTATTTTGACACAGCAAAATTTTTACACAATATTTTTAACATGATTTTTATTATTTGAAGAAAAAATAAACAAAAAAAAATATCCAACTTTATAAAAAAGACTCAATTTTTCCGTCAAGCTCATGCGAAAATGCAACTTTTTATATTTAATATTTTTTTTCCATGAATCGAATACTTTCCGAGCTATCAGTGATTGAAAAATGTTTAATTTTTCTAACTTTAAAAGTTGAAACAAAAATTCCTGTCAAATATTTTTAGCTAAAGAATGCAAGAAAAAAAATTGGAATGAACTAAAATTTTATTTGTAAATCTGACGTTGATTGGCCCGTACGATGCATAAAAGTTATCATCGGTGACTAAACTATTTTTCGTGAATGAAACGAAATGATTCATTCTTTTATTAATTGTTTTATATAGTATAAATATTTTTGGAAAGGGTAAATTTATTTTTCGTACATAAAAGGAAAAAAATCGTATTTCCATATTACATGGGATCTTTTTGGATCGATGTTTGACAACATCGATTTTATTTCAAAGTCCTCATCCCTATTGTGTACTAGAAAAAAATGTTATATTTGCGAAACTTATCCATATATATATATATATATATATATATATATATATATATATATATATATATATATATATATATATATATATATATATATATATATATATATATATATATATATATATATATATATATATATATATATATATATATATATATATTCGATAACAAGCAACTAAAAACTAAATAAATTAAATCAATTCCTATATTTTACCAAAGTTGGTTTTATAAAACTTATTCGTAGCAGAATTAAAAATATTTTTTCTCAGTGTATACTCTTATTTGACAGTTTGCGCTCGAACAGGCAGGCGAAATCTAGTACCGCAATCTAACAAGCTCGAACGCTTGGTCGAATGCGATACGCAATGCCGCAATTTAGTCGAAACGACTTCAAAACGTTTCGAATCGAGTCACTCGAATCGAGATGCGGAATGCCACCCCAGTATTAACAATGAATTCGCGTCGCAAAGGGTTAAGGCCAATTGCAGCAGGCCGTGATTCTGATTGTGATGTTGAGTGTACGGTTCAGATATGTACTGCCCATAAAAGCATAAGAGTCCCATATTGAAAAACAGCAAGCCGAAAAAAATGCTGTTCAGGATTTACATTTTCAATGAGCCTTATGGATGGGACAACCATGTTTTGGTATTTTTTCCGATGTTTTCTGAACAAACATGGTAATATTATTTGTGCATTGTGATTCAGTGGTGATACAGAATACAATCCAACAGACAACTCATTTTCAACAAAAATCGATATGGGACTCTTATGCTTTTAAGAGCAGTGCAGGTGTAGGGATCAGACAATCGCCTGGGAAATAGCGTATATTTGTTCACGCTTGAAACCGCATTGATCAGATTATAAGTGCAAAAATCATCGGGGAGTTTTTATGTTTTTGAAATCATGGGCGTAGTTGTGCATGGATGATCACGATTGCATGTTTGTAAGTTCACGCGTTCGATCGCGTGGGCTTTTGCATGTCGTCGCTGTTGTGCTATCTTATGACAAGCGCCGTTTAGCACATTTCGAGAAAAACGATTGTTAAAATTTGAGGTTGAATATCTTGAAACTTATAAATAGTAGATACAATTCAGAGAAGACAATTGAAGTTTCTATATATTCTGTATTATTCTCTCAAATATTACGAAGATCGGTTGACTATATTGAGAGCTTTTACTGAAAATGTAAACAAAAATCGCACTCATATGTGTCATATGTGTGTATTAGTGACAAAATTTGTATGACGTGTTATAATTGTGCATGGAAAATTTTCTATACAAGTAAAGCACCAATTTTAAACTTTTATTCATATCTTCGGCTTTATTTAGTCTAGAAGCAGTCGTCATTTTCAAGCAAATTGTTCAAGGAGTCAAGAAAAAATAGTAATTTATGGTTACAGTGTTGCCAAACATGCAATATTGTCAGTTTAAAAGTAAAACTGCATTTTTCTTGCAAAATATGTATTTTTATTGTGAAAACTATTATGCCAGTGTGTTCCTAAGATATTTTTGCATACAAAAACATCTAAAACTTCATTATAACTTTAGCCAATCCCAAGATCTAGTGATTTGAGGCAAAAAACTCACAATTTATCATCACGTTTCTCGCTATATTTCAGTAACCAAGCAAAATTTCAACATTTTGTAAACGCCACTTTGTAGAGTTTTTTTAAGATGAGTAATGTGGCATACCTAACTCAGTTCATCCCAAAATGGCGTTTGTCATAAGATGGCACAAAAGTGACGATTTCGCGTGTGTTTTTGAATGATCGCGCGAACCGTGAATATGATTCTGAATTTTCGGTGTGCGGTTCAGAAGCTAGACGAGAGTGAGTTTCCCCGTATTACTATAGTTCCCGATCATGTCACTATGGAACGTGTCGTCTAATAAATATAAGCGTTATTTTTTGATCAGCCCATTTTAATGAAAAAGCCTAGGTTGCTAGGACCGAGGGTAGAGACTTCCGGACGAGACCGATTAATGATCGCGGAAACACGCCCGTGTTTGTAGGTTTACGTTTGAGACCGCATTTGTACATTTATAAATGCTAAAATATTCTCTTTATCACCGGGGTGTTATCAAGCTTGCGAAATCGCGGTGGTAGGTATTCGTAGATGATCGCGAACGGCTCAAGCGTTTGTATGTTAACGTGTTTGTCGCGTGTGCTGCTCCAATACTCCGGCAGTAAGATATTCCATCACTGCCGTCGAGTAGACGGGTGCTCCGGAGTCGGTACATTCGGCGTAGTGACCCTTTCTCAGCAAACGATGGGTTCAACGGTCAGGAAACTGTAGACCGGCACGAACCAAGCGTGATTTTAGCTTTCTCTTTACCTTTCGTTCTTTACCGCATCCAGACATAGCGAACGTACTTGTAGTGTAGCCAGCACGAGTGTAACACACGAACGGTGCCGCACTCTCATACGACTCTCGGTTTTGTACTCGGTTCAGTTTACGTTCAACGGCCAGCCATCGAACGAAAATAATTCATTTCCTTCGTCAAAGAACTGCTTCCAAGAAATCCATTATTTCCGTTATTTTCAGTAATTGTACATTCTAAGAAATATGTTACAAAATTGTTGCACATATTTCCAATCAGATAGCGCAGAAATTTGTTTTTTTTTTCATTTAGTACAACGCTAGATCGGATAAAACTCCGGCGGAAATTTATGAAATGGGGTCCAACATCTTCAATTTTTGGTTTATACACTTTGAACACTTAGCTTAGCTTCCAATGTCCGTGTTAGTTGGCAATATGGGAAAAAGCACTGTTTATAGGGTATCCGTAATCAAGATTTGCAGACTTAATTAGCTTTGTTTGATGAGTATATTTTTGAAACAAAATAATATATACTCCCTGAAAAGAAAAAGTTGGGTGGTTAATGTTAGGGACATGTCCAGAACATCGTGATTGCTCCTACGACTGTTAATCCAATTCTAATGATAGTTAATGGAATTGAAAATCTACTGTGGTTTTAAATGCACCGTCTGTCGTCTTCAAACATCTGGCTTCGATTAATTTCACAAATATTCAATTTAAGATTTGCGGCTGAAATTTTCATGAAACGACTCACAACCAACCACGAACAAACTTCGGTTGGAAGTTCTGTCCGAGTCAGACCTACAATCGAGTCAAGTTAGACAACTAGCAGAATCTACATGTAGTGTGCATTGTCTCGGGAACCAAGGAAATATGGTATTTATTCTTGCCGTCATGAGGGAAGTTAACGAAAAAATTCTTTTTTGCCCCAATGCCGCAGTTGTTAACTTCAAATTTTGTTCCAACAACCGAGCTTTCGTGAATATCTTCTAAAGGTGAAAATGGAGCTTAGGCTTACGGAAGTCTCCGCAATGCAGTATTGAGTCGAACGTTTTGTTTCACAGAACCACTTAAAAACTAGGTTAAAAGTGACAACGTTGGAATTCAGTTTCCCATATATGCTATGTCCGTCAGCGCTATATAAGACAGTGAACTAGGTACTAATTAGATGAATTCGATATACTATATCAAATTCCGACCAGAATAGATTCATAATATCAGTAAGCTCATAACATTAGCTCTACCATAAATATGTTAGCTGACCTGTCGAAATAGAAGGTCAAGTCACGCAACGGATTATTTGGTTTAGCTTACGCATTTACAACTAATACCACCGGAATCGAAATTTCGATGGAAATTACATGATCGGGATCTTACACATTTGATTTAAGCGCGATTTGCGCAGCTTTTCGTTTATCCGACAAAAGTTTAATAGTTTTTCTTCCACTTACCTCCGCTATTGATTCCATTCTCGATAAATTTGGACGCGATGTAAAAGTACCGGCTGATGTCCGTCGTCGGCTGGTCCAGCATCGGGAAGCCCATGTACCTGAAAGTACAACTAAATCCTTTCAACGGTGGCGTCCGAACTCATCGCACACACTGTCATTCGTATCGGTAATCTTGTTTCTCATCAATCCGCAGACGAGTGGATCCTCCCAAATCTTGTTTCGGGTTTGGAACCACCGCTGAGCTGGCTCTGTACAGCGATGAAAACGCAATCCCGATTCCGAATGACAGTAACTGCCAAATGAACTAGGGAACAAGTGCCAGTGCGAGAGTTTTTGGGGTGCAAACGGTTGCCTGATTGTGTAAAGCGGGGAAGCTCATTTTTCAAGCTGCCACACGAAGGCTACAGAATGACCTACCTAACCCCGGACATGTCCCGATAGTAGCTGTGCCCAGTGTCCACCTGCCCGAAGCGGGTTCCTTCGGCCGTGTTCAGTACGTGTGTGATTCCAATCAATCGTAAATACTGCTTGTTCCTCGCTGATGCCCTATAATTGGAAAAAGCGAAGAGACCGAAGATTAGTTTTAATTGTTTGCACTGGGGTGATTAGCCCGGTAAAGTCAAACAACGAATTGTGCTGGTCACCGATTTGGCCTCGGGGGCACGGACGCGAGAGCAATGTTCGGGACGACCAATCATCAGATTTGTGTTTGAAGTGTTTCGTTAGATAGCTAGGTTCATCGGGTGCTGATTGCAGACATGCACGGCCAGCGATATTTTTGTGTGTGTTTGGTTTCGAAGGAAACCGTGACAACGGGTAAATATAATAATAAAATATTGAGCAGAATTTTAAATGGATTGAGTTGAATATATGTCCAATGTACACATAAAAACGATTCTTTGACGTGGTATAAGACCAACGGGTACTGGTTTTAAATATGTGTACCTTTAAGCTTGTATACATTGCATGAAACAAACTACTATTCAGGATTAAATTCCGCTCAACATTTTCCTTCCCCTTCGGTAGGCACGTGCTGACCGACCTACTTTCATTTCACTAGTCAAGAAAATTTCGCATAGATTCCCCCTATCAAAGGAAGAATTTCCCAAGCGAATTTGCTGTTTCCACACCGCTGAACTTTGCGGCGGAAGGTAAAGGACGAACTACATTTAGATACGGGAACAATGAAAAGCCGGAAAATGTCGCGGTGCACATGCGGTCGAGAGACAGATACAGGTAGAAACTTTTCCTCTCTCTCCATACAGGTACACATATATACTCACGCATCACCAATGTACAGCCTAGGGTAAACTTCATCACAGTCAACGTCGTATAATGCACATTCGGAGCGTCGCAGGCCCAGCAGCGGTCGGCAGGGTGTCACGGAATAGTGGAGGATCCGCTGCAGCTGCCGGCCAGTGGTCTGATCTGCCATCTTGTCGTTATTGCGGTAGTGGGTAAGGTACTGTGGAATGAGAGGAAAAAGAAAGAATAATCTACCATCAGTGATGTTTGCGAAAGTTGGAGATTATTTCGGGTTTTATATAGCTTTTTACTAAGTTCTCTTTCACCGACAGCGAAACTTTCAATTAAAATTATGTAGCATTGTGCAAATCCATTGCAAGGTCAGATTTGTTTTTCTTCTACTGCGGTTACGGTTACTGCAAGTACCGTGAAGCGCTCGCTATCCAGGTCTAGGCACTTTGATGGAAACCAACCAGAATGAAAGGGTGGTGCTCCAGTTTGTAGTCCAATTAGTGTTGTGTAGCGGATTACCATGTTGAAGGCACTCGGGCATATTCATTCATGGAAAAGTACATCGGCTGGGGTGTGTGTAAACGGGTATGATAATACGATGGTTGATTTATTCATGAAATTCAGAGAAAGACATTTTCAGCATTGTATTCTAGAATAATCGATAGACACTTATCAATGTCGTACCGATTATGGCGAAAGTTGAGCATTGTGTTATGAGAACTTTGGGGCTATTTAGCAATGTTTACAATTTTTACTTTTCACTTTTCATAGTCATGATGATCAGGTGAAACAGGTTTTGAATTGACGGTACGCCAAAAGACAAACTCACGGAATACAATCCGTTCATAGATTAGTGAAAAAACACGATTTCGTCTACTGAACATTTTATTATAATCGTGACCAAGTTCCTGAAATTATGGCACATTCTTTCGCGACGATACAACGATTTGACGAATCTTGATTCCAATATGTTATAAATTTATCAAATAAACACCTACGGCAAAATTTATTACAGATTCGGAAAGTATACAAAATTCCAAGAAAGATTTAATGAACATAAACTGTATATACTGGAAGAGGATTGTTTTATGACCGATAATGTAACGTGACGTTAGAACGCGTTTTAAATTAGAACTTTCAACATATTTCAATAAAAGTCAAAATATCTTCTCTTTAAGATTTTTTATCCAGAACCAATCTTCTATGATGTATTTTTAAATAACATACAAATAACTAGGTGGCATCAAATATATTTTTTGTTTTGTTTCTTTTTAAACATCTTTTAACTTTCGTGACGTTACAACGCTCCTTTCTCAGAAAAGCGTTATCTCATTGCGTTGTAACATCACAAATATCACATATTTAACAAACAAAAATAAACAGGCAATATTGCTTTGCTTAGTTTGGTAAGGAATCAAGTTCCCTATCCTAGTTTATAGTAAGATATTTGTATTGTTGGGCTTAAGCGAATTTATATGACGAAGCGAGCACAGTTTAAGCGCCAGACAGTCAACAGTGCTCAATACATTGAAATATTGCATATATTATAGTTACAAGGATTCAGGAAAAACGAAACACGTCACATCGTCGTGATGATATGAAAGAATGTGTTAGAGGAAGATGGGGTTAAACGCACCCCTAACGAGATATGATCATAACTCAGCTATAGAACATCAATTGGGAGAATTCAACTGATGATATCGCTTAGCCAACATTTTCCTCAGTAATCACAATCATAACGCTTTGCAAAATATTCAAATACATGAAAAATATTCGATTCTTCAAAATCATTTAAAATTACCTTATGAAAAATAAGCGGGGCAAAACGCACCTTTTCGGGAGCAAAATGCATCACAACAATGCACAGTGGTCCAGATCGCTAAAGGAATTTTTACTTTCTGACAAACCTGTATAACTTAGCCGTATCATGTTATAGGATGAATTTGTGTACATCAGAAGATGCTTCTTTTTATTGGAATAGTTATTAGGGTGGTTCTAATTTATCTAAAATACGAAAATAAACTTTTTACTGATGAAAGATAAAATATCGTATTCGCCATTTTTTGCTCAAATATACTAAAAAGTATGGTCTTTCATGTGGTTGAAGCAGTATTCAATTTTAGGTGCCCGCATCAGCGATATTGAGCCTTGAAATAGACTATTTTTTAACAAAAAGTGTCCATGACTTTTTAAAGAAAAAAGTTAGACCTTCGGTGTCTTGGAGAAAAATACTCGGCTTGAAGTTTTCAATAAGCTGTTCAAAGGTTGTGTTAACAAAAAGTAAAAGATACGAAAGTTATACTAAAAAAACGTTTTTTTCAAGAACACCCTAATCTTTTTTTTAATTCAATTTGTATAACAAAAACTAAAAGAGAGAGAGCTTTAATATATTCAACAAATTTATTCAAAATAAGTTACTTTACAACTTTGTGGAAGACTGTGGAGCTCTATCTTGCATCAGTAAAAAGTTTATTTTCGTATTTTAGATAAATTAGAACCACCCTAATAACTATTCCAATAAAAAGAAGCATCTTCTGATGTACACAAATTCATCCTAAGACATGATATGGCTAAATTATACAGGTTTGTCAGAAAGTAAAAATGCCTCCTAAATTAGCGATCTGGACCACTGTGCAATGGGGCTTAATGCATTACAACAACGGGGCAGAATGCTCGGTGAACAAGCAAGTAGTTTTGTTTTCTGATGGGACGATTAGACAAAAGTGTGCCATTTAATAGGCTTAGCTTATGCGATTAGTAGGTTTTCAGAACGATTTTTCTGTTTTCGATTACAAAATCGGTAAAATCAAAGAAGAGGGCATTTGCCCCCGATGGAGCAGAGATATAAATTTAGCAAAAAGTATTTTGTAGGTTTTTCATAACATAACAACAGTATAAATAGAAGTTGAATGCACTGATGTAATAGTAAAACAGCATTTATAAGAGCTGAAAATCCTTGCTGTACGAGCCACAATATTTACATGAGAAGGGCACGTTAGGGGAGAGTGAGGACACTTGATTCTTGGGGATATTTGATTCCCTGGCCATATCTCCTAATCTACCTAATCTATACACATACAGTTATCACAATATAAACAGAAAATGAAGTATTTGGTCGTTTATGATGTTTAAAAAACAAGCCTGATGTATTACATTTGGTTTGGAAAAGTTGCATAATATTTTAGAAAATATGTGCTTAAATCTATCTCAAAGATCTTTCACAATTTTTTTTTAACGGTTGTATGATAAACACATGTTTCGAATTAAAGTTTTACTACACATACAAAAAATATTAAATTTTATTCACCTTATACAACAGGTATCTTTGATCCCTGTAACACTGGGTGTTCTTGATCCCTATTATTAGTTCTCTCAAACACTTTCGAAATGTATAGAAATAGAAAAACATTATTTTCATAACGTACCTGGCACTATTAATTGATCTAAAATGTTTTTTCCGTGAACAAATTATGGTATAATTTATTGAAGGTTGAAAATGCCAGATAAACAGCATTAACTTACCGCAAATACTTGTCTCGACTTTCTACTGTGGTTAAAGTTTCTCGTGCATATAAAAAGGTAGTCTTATTAATTAATCTGTCAGGATAGGTGGTTAGCTGAACTTTCGTATCTCTAGGTCATAGTGTGCTTTGTTTGTTTAGCCCTAGTAGGCGGGGGATCCAGTTACTACACGTTTTACAAAAACCTCGTTTTGACATGATTTTCGAAACTGTACATATTACTGACAGGACATATTATTCGGATTTACACATTATTCACAGGTCTTACAATTCGAATTGACTACCAGATGGCGAATTTTGCAACTGAAATTTTTATTTCATTGAAAAGTTATGAGCGTACCCACTCTCCCCTATTGTTTTTTGTTTATTTCACGAGCTGCTATTGATGTACCGTTAAAAAAATTTACCAGTATATGATTACTATGGCGGACTTCCGACTGATTTTACCCTTTTCTAGAAATTTTCAGCAGTTTTCGATATAAGCAAAGGGTGCATTTTTCCCCGGGGGGTGCGTTTTACCCCATCTTCCCCTACATCCAGTTGTCGATTTGACAGGATACGAAATGTCGGCAAACACCTATAAACACTCCTCCATTTATCTTTTTCGTGCTCATCTGAGACCATGATCACAGTCGAATAGATAATCGTCTATTTCGGATTTAATACCGGATGCGATATGATAATGTATAGCTGCTTCGATAGTGTATTTGGGCTTGCAACGAAAGAATCGGTTGGCTATTGACGTGCGACTACAACTGAGATTGCGGACAACCTTATAACAGGCGTCCCGTCGACGATAGCGGAGTCTGGAATGATTAATTGCTGGGAGGAAAGAAGTATTCAGGGAACGAATTATTATTAGTGCCTAGATACTAGCCCGAGAACAAAGTTCGGAAATTTTTTCCTCACAACCTTCCAACGCATGTCCTGGACTACATTGCTGTTGGCGCGATTTCATCAAAACGCATCATATGACCAGTAGAGTGGGACATGGTTATATAAAAAAAATAAGATTTGGCTTTGAGTAACTTTTTGGGTCACATTTAGCTCTCAGAACAACTCTGCAAATTTTTAGCTCGATCGGTGAAACTTTATTTTTGCGCCCACTGTTTAAAGTTTACATGGGATTTCGTATGAGGAAATTGTCTTTTGCAAATGATTTGCAAAAATTTTTGCAAAATAATTCTTCCAAGAGTCGCCCGTTACTTTCTAAAAATAAATAGATGTCTGATTTTTATAGGAAATTTGTCAAGGAAACAAAGTCTAGAAGACTGCAAAACGATCCGATACTCGTGGAAAAAGTTATTAAGCAAAAACTGATTGATGCCCCGAAGATTGATGAAAATTTTACTTTTCATAGCATCACTGCTTTTGACGGTCTAATTATATACAAAAAATTTAACTTTCTCCTATTATGTACAAAAAAGCCTCAATTTATCCCTCAAAACCTCAAGTGGCCAAATAGTATAGATAAACGATTTAGACACATTAAGAGAGGATTAAAACAAAATTGCGTATAATTGGACAACAAACAGCAGTGGTGCTAGAAAAAATTAATATATTATCAATCGTCAGAGCATCAATCGGTTTCTGCTTAATAACTTTTTTCTCAGGCGTCAGATCGTTTCGTGGTTTTCGAGACTTTGTTTCTTTGTTAAATTCCCTATAAAAGCCGCGTAACGATTTATTTTTATGAAGTAATGGGCGACTCCTGGAGAAATTATTTTGTGAAAGTTAATTTTCCCATACAAAATCCCATGTAAATTTCAAGCAGGCGCAAAAATATAGTTTCACCGATCGAGCTAAGAATTTGCACAGTTGTTCTAGGACCCAAATGGTACTTAAAAAGTTGCTCGGACGAGAAATCTAATTTTTGTCCCACCCCAATCACCCGCATCCAGGAAAGTACAGCTGGTGGATTGGAAATAAAACGGGAAGTTGCACAAACGTTTTTTTTTTAAATTCTTCCTCCCGTGCATTCATGTTTTGTGGATCGAATCTTATATGAAATTTTGTTTATTTTCTGAATCTGTAATTAGGTTTGATGAAGAAGTTTATTTGAAAAAGTTATAAACGATTTATAGACCGAAGGATCGTCAAATCGTTGTGAGATCACGAAAGAATGTGTATATAACCCCTTAAGCACTTGAGGAATTTATAAATGTCACGCTAGTATAATTTTCTGTTCACGAAACAACTTGACAGCGTTTTAATAAAACATTCGAAAAAAAAAATTAGTCATTATATCTATATTATTATGTATTATTATATTATCGTTACAATGCAACTGTAACTTTAGCTCCGCACATCCAATACAAGAAGTTAGTGGCTTTTTAGAAAGATATTTTTGAATACAAAGAGAATCCAGACCATAAATATGAACAAAATTGTAATTTAAAAAAAATAAAAAATAGACATTTTTCGTTACGTTACTACACTGAAACAGTCAAAACTTATATTAGTTAAAAAAAATCTTAGTGATCAAATATTCGTGAAAATCTTTCTAGTTTTATTATTCTACTCTCCATAATGAACAAATTCCTTTAAACGGATAAAAAATTCAAAAATCGTTTCATGAAATAGAATTTTTTAAAATCAATAATTATAATTCAGAAACCATTTTTCTGTTTAATTCCACTTACTTTTCTATATATTTTTCAACTATTTGGCAAAATGTCGAAAGTTGGATTAGGTAACTTTTCAATGGTTAAAACACTACCGAATCGGGATAAAAATATTGTTATTCCAAAATAAGACAAAACAAAAACGTCCTTCTGGTATACAAGCCGGCGGAATTTCCATAATAAATGAAATTATGAACGAATTCATGAAACTTGAGCTTAAGCTACCACCCCTGACTGCTACTCAGTTATCGATCTGGACTGGCTGAAGTTGCACAGAGAATAAGTAGATAATTATGATTGGGAGTAGCGAAACATCTTTCAATGTGCAACTCCTGGTAAGCCTACACTGTTTAATTGATCAATACCGGCGCCGGCCAGGCTGGAACGTAGATCGCGGAAGGAAAGGGAAGGAATGTTAGTTCGATACTTGCTTTTGCTAGAGGCCGTGTATACTGCTTGCGCAGTATCACGGAAGGAGGATATTGGTTAGTAAGTATACAAGTTGGATTCTACTTATTCATGACCGACGCTAGAGAGATGACTCCACTATCTGGACTAGAATATCGAACCATCAACTCATGGACCGGAGACCAACGGCTTTACTTCCTTTCCGAAGAAAGACGTGACCACAGATTTTTTCATCTCAGAAAAATCTCAACGACCAACGAAATATTGTTGTGTTTCCATTGAATCTATCGTACTCAATTGACCTTTGCGCACGAATTAGTCTACTTTCTCATCTCGATCGGTTCGGATGCTAAAAATCGCGCTGCTTGTTAAAAGTGGAGCAAACCATAGCTACCTTCAGTCTACGGTCTACACCAGGGACGGGACATGCGAAGACGGTCTTTTTTCCCTCCCGAAATTGATGTTGCTTAGCAAGAAAAAATATGCTTGCAAAATAATTTCAAGCAAATGTCGATGCTAGTGCTGTGCCGATGCGGTATAGATTCCTGCCGATGAGGTACAGATTTGTGCCGAAAATGATAGAGCTCAAACATGACATGAATTATGTTGTTGTTTAAGATTTGTGTAAAACAACATTAACCATAACTGTTGAGCAGAATAAAAAAATTGCACGTGCCGTCCTTGCATTTTGCATATCTATTTAAGTGCATATACATGCATCTAAAAAACATGTAAAATATACACACCTAGAAAAAATTGTGTAAATTTACGTCTCCTGACCATGACATATATTAGCATCAAAAATGACATAGTTTCACGTTTGATTTTAATTTTACATGTCGTTGAATTTTGCGAGTCACGTAATTTTACTCCATATATGGCATTTCTTTAAAATGTTTAAGGGTGTAATTTTATGGCACAGCGCTTACATCTTACATCTTTACATCTTTCATGTAAAATTAAACAGAACACGGTTATATTTCGTCATTTCGTCAATTACAGTTTGTAAGACTGTGGCAAGTTTGGAATTACGTCAACGATAAAATTCAGATTTTTTTGGTGTGTATTTTCCAAAAACAACTACACTGCGAGAAAACGAAAATCGTCAAGAAAGGTCCGGTTCGCAATGATAGGCCATTGCCGGTTCGCGGTGACATTTATTTTTTTCACTTTGCATATGTACCGGTCCCAGGTCTACACTAACCAATTGCTACAAGCAATCAAAGCAAGCGATGAACAACTGTCACCTGTTGTTGAAAATTCTTCCACGTTCAACAAAATACATTGTAGGGAAATTGATTGAAGAATAATGCAGATATACTCACGAGAAAATTATAAAACCTAACATGAATAACAAATGTCCCTATAACCCTAACTTCTCGTATTCGGACAAAGGTCACAATGGTTCCGTTCGATTTCTGAGATTTTTCCCATTGGAAAAACTGCAAAATATGTATGATTTGCAATACGGAGCAGAGAAATAATTAACAATAGGAGATTTTGGGGACAAAATGACCCAGTGCTCGTATTTCCCGTATTTTTCGAGAAACGGAAATATTTCCGTTCAAATACTAAGGTTATTTCCCTTAAAAGGGGTATGAAATGTAATTTTCTAAGTGCCACTTCAAAAGTTATAATTTAATGTATTTTCACTTCATATTTACCCATTGCGCCGATTTGAAAAACGTTAAGCGAAGTAGGCGGGAGTTTGATATTTGTCACAATATGGAGGGGGGCTTTGAGAATTCAAAAATGAGTATTTTTTTTGCGATGCCCTATTCTCCATACTGCTAATAGAATCTTTTAATATTATCCGTGCAAGTAGGAGGTGCCAAATCATGTTGGCGAATTTCCGTTATAGCAAGGTCCATATTAGGGCATCGCAAAAAAAATTTTTTTTTGAGTTCTCAAAGGCCCTCCCTCTCATATTGTGATAAATGTCAAAGTGAGCTCAGATGCCAAATTTCACATCATTTGGACAATTTTAGACCCCCGCCCACTTCGCTTGAAATTTTTTTAAATTGGTGCTATGGGAAAATATGGAGGAAAAATACATTAAATGCTATAACTTTTGAAGTAGCAATCAGAAAACCACATATTATATCTCTTTTGAAAGGAAATAATCTTATTATTTGAATGGAGATGTTTTTATTTCTAGAAAAATAAGGAAAAGGTGGGTACTGGGTCATTTTGGCCCCAAAATCTCATTTTTTTTTTGCTCCGTGATGCAAATCATACATATTTTGTAGTTTTTCTAATGTGAAAAAATCTCAGAAATCGGACGGAATCCTTTTGAATTTAGTCCAAATACGAGAAGTTGGGGTTATAGGGCTTTTTGTCATTCATATTAAATTTTATCATTTTCTCATGCATATATCTCTATTATTCTTCAATCAATTTTCATAAATTGTAAGTTGTTGAACGTGTAAAATTCTAAGGAATGGAACAAAAATAAAAACGTTAGTGGTAAAATTCAGAAACATCAACTTTTTGATATTTACTCTACAAATCTCCTTTTTTTCATTTTTTGTCCTAATACCTCAACTTCCCCTATTTTTCCAGGAATGAAACTTTTCTCATGTGATCTCTAAGCATATTTTACAATAAAAGTAGTAAATCAAATAAGAATTTTGTTGTTAAATGAAATTAATATGTGCGATTTTATGATAAAAATGTGAAATCGACACTATATGTCAGATAATTTGATGTTCCTGAATTTTACCGGTAACGAATCTATTTTTGTTATAATTCTAAGGATTTTCCACGTTCAAAATGACCCAGTACCCCACTCTCCCCTATTTTGCTAGAAGCAAAAACATCTCCATTCAAATAATAAGATTATTTCCTTTCAAAAAAGGTATAAATTGTAATTTTCTGATTTCTACTTCAAAAGTTATAGCATTTAATATATTCTTCCTCCATATTTTCCCATAGTACCAATTTAAAAAAATTCAAGCGAAGTGGGCGGGGGTCTAAAATTGTCCAAATGATGTGAAATTTGGCATCTGAGCTTACTTTGACATTTGTCTCAATATGAGAGGGGGGCCTTTGAGAATTCAAAAATTTTTTTTTTGCAATGCCCTAACGGGTGACTTTGATGTGTCTATATTTTAGACGTACACGTTACAGTTCCGCGGTACGTGTAGTATTTTTTGTGTGTATGCTGTTCGCAAACGGTGCGCTTTTTGGCTTCTAATTTGTACGAGATGAAAAAGCAGATTGATAATGCCGTCTTTAATGGTGACCACTACACCGTATCGCAAAACGAGTCTTCGGATTGCACTACCAGCTGTACTCGAAAACAAATCATGTAGTCGTACCTCGATTACAACATTCTCCATATACATGTTCAACAAAACATATTTGCATTCTACCTAGCCCAAAGATATATCACCCATTGAACTGCATGTTTTCCGGTCGAGATATTACTGGCAGAATTTTTATTGTAGAACGTAAGTTTTTTGGAAAATATCTCTTTTTCTCGTGATTCCTGAATCCCGGAAATGAGAAAACACTATTTTCCGGTATCAGAAATCCCGAGAAATCTGAAAATTCCGGGATTCTATACTATTTCTATATCTAATAATTCTATATTTCGTTCAGAAATCAATAAAATTGTATAGTGTGTATAGTTTTATACTAAATTTTGCAAATTTCATCCCATTCTGTAAAAGAAAAAAATTACCACATTGATAGGTGCATTTTTTATACAGTATATCCAAATAGTATATTTTCACTTATCTATTTTTGAACTAAACTAAAAGTAAAAAAATCAAAGATGAGCAAAATAGTTTAAAAACCACCGAATCAACAAACCAACTATTTGGATAGGTTGTCTGTAAAGCCAATGTTACAGAAAATTTAGTAGAAACCCTACTAAATGAAGTGCACAATACCTATAATTTAATAAGTCATGATTTGCGTTTCTACTTCATCTCCTCTGAATGTGGCATTGACTTAGCATCAGATTGGTTAAAAATTTCTTTTGCTTCTCTAGTGGAAGAAAAGTAGCATAGTAGAACTCTTCTAAGCAGAACTTTTGTTTCTTGCGGGACATCACACTCGATTAGTTGTCATGCACTAAATTAGTGCCTGACTCTGATGAGACGAAGTCGAAACGCAATCCTCAACTAGCTATAAATAGCCATCGCACGTTTGGGTTGTAAACCCAAAAAATTGTAGTATTAGTCTTAAAGTTGTGATTTACTGATTTTTTCTGAACTACCATATCTATAAAAAGGTTCATTTTAGCAACCAAACAAAAGCAATACCGGCCGTAAAAATTTCTATATGCAACTATCTACACCTAGTATCATAGAGAGGAATACTTTGAAAATCGATCATTTTTTTCTTGTCATTAATAGTCATAATAGGCATCGGTTATTGTCATTAATAGTCATCGGTAACACAAACGATGTATAAACTTTTAGTATGTTTATTTAGTGAACAATTGCAATTTTAACGGATTTATCCATTTTATAGAGATTGATAGTACTATTTTAAAACTACGGTTTATTCAAGGTATTCGGACAAAAAAGGAAAAATGAAACATTAAGCTTGAACATAAAACCCCATTCCACGTTTTTCTAAACTTTCTTCTTTCGCTCGCTTGCTCTAATTTGAGTACTCTGGCTCTTAATCATAAAAATGTTTCATACCTTCCACACCCTTGCTATTTGAATGCCCTTATAACATGTTTATTCATATTGTTATTTTCCACTAAAACAAAACTAACCTTCAAAAATGATCGCGCCATGATTTATGTGAGTCGTTGAACAAGAAAGTTACAAAGTATAGAAACACCCAGTCAAAACGCCTGTTTCGTGAAACAGCCCGCACTTATCACTCAAACAATTGATCAAACGTTGAACACAAACGTGTGGATTGTTGTACAATCCAAATATTATTCTTGGCCGCAACGGTTGCTTTTATATTTGTTAGATTTATATTTTCAGCTGTCTTAATAATTTAGGCAGCACTTTTCAATATTTAGTTCTAAAGACGACTTTGTCAGTATGTTAAGTATGAATAACTCCCTTTTCACTTGCAAGCCTGTATTGTTCCACTATGAACATTATTAACATATTCCACCGCCACTAAGAGCTCGAAAAAGAAACCGCGCGCGTTTTTCCCCGTCGTAGAACAGTTACTCGACCGGATCGGACTACACCTGAAAGTAGAATGACAGCCTACACACCGTTTGTCGGTGAGCCCAATTTGCGTTACGGACCTTCTTCTGCCATAAGCTTCGAACCTCGAGCGACCGGAAGGGTAGAAAATGTGGCGGTTTGTTGAACGAGCACCACGGGGAAAGTGTAGATAGTTTTCATTCAGCACTGATTCTTTTTTTTGGAAAGGATAGAGTTAATGCGGTCGACAAAAAGGATACGAACGAGGGGCAAGGTTTTTCATTTTCCAACAATTGTCCCTCCATTTCAGCCCGAAAGGGACTGGGTCGATGCTATCACGATTGGGGAAATGTTTGCAATCACGGTTGATAAATGGTGTCTTTTCGTGATTTTTTTGGGACGTGTTGGTGAAATGTTGCAAAAGGCACTATTAGGTGTAGCATAAATATTTTCCATGGTTGACTGTATCATTGAAACGCCGTTGGATTCCCCCGCAGCAATGAATAATGAATAGGATTCCCGACAATGTCTATCGCTACCGGAGTCGGTCGATCGTGTGACTTGTGTCCATTCGGTAATGGGGGTTTTGCTTTTTTTATTTAGTTGTATGTATTTTTCTGTTATAACCATTGTGGTGCAACTTTGCCGGTTGCTGAATTGAGGCTTTGGAACTATACTGTGAACGCGACCCAGCCCCTGGCGTTCTATCACACCACCTTTCCCGTTGGCCTTCGTGCGGATGATGGTGGTATCCTTTCTTGTTCAATTTCTGGTTCATTATTCAGCGCGGTCGTTTTTCAACGACGGATTGTGAAAGCTGATTGTGCCGCTCATCAACTATTCATGTTCGGATCGAACCGGATTGTATCGCGGCGGGTGGGAGAGGAGCTGATGTAACATTGATTGTATAGTGTTTTCGCTTTATCATGTAGGAATATTCTAGACAGGAGCGAACTGTTATTTTGTGCGATTAATGATATTATATTGTCTGCCTAGTAGAGCGTGAGAAAATTTTAACAAATGAAGGAAAGATCTATACATACCACAGGATAGGGAACTTAATCTCGACCAATTTTTGTTAAAAATTATCAGTCAGCATGTTTGAACTGAATATTCCAGATTACAACTCCGCTTCACACTGGGCCACAGGCCCCAAGATTAAAGAAGCCCCGCGCTAAGGATTTATGTAATTCCATATTAGATAGTATAGCTAGCGGCGATAAGAAAACTACAGAAAGGTGTGCTTCAAGATAGCATTTGGATCATTCTGCAATATTTATGTAATACAATAAACAGATTTTAACACAGTTTTCGGCAATGCTCATATGCCAGCCAAAAAATTCTCATTTTTTTTAGGGAAGAAATTGATTCCGTGACAGGAGGAATACTGCATTTTTTAGTCATTCCAAATGCCGTCTATTATTGGCACGAAAAAAATTAAACTTTTCATAGCAGCAAACAATCTAGCCTGGCCTGAGCCTAAATATTATCCACTTAGTAAATCGGTCTTGATCAACAGTCTGGTTTCTCATTTTGCTCAGTTCAAAATCTCCAAATCTCTTCGCTGCTAAAGCAGGGCACGCCATCAAATCTACCCGCGTATGATCTATTAGCAAAAGCAAAATTTCGGTCTAGCTAGTATGTGATACGCGAATATACACAGAGGCACGTAGCCAGAGGGAAGGGGGGCTAGGTGGCTAAAGACCCCCCCCCCCCCGAAATTTACCAGAAATAAATTTAACAAAGAACATGTTTTACGGTAACCCTTAACATATTGGTTGGTTTAAACAAATTAGTGAGAGAATGTTGAGGAAGATTGCTGTTTCGAACTACCAAAAACGCCGCTCACGATACCTACTCAGTGTGCTGAGTGTGATAAAAACAGTTCCTTTCATATTGTGTAACTCGTCGGAAGGATAAAAGAAACTGTTACTTTCATTCTTGGTGTGATGATCTGTCGAGATGAGTGAGTCGCAGAAGCAAGAAGTGGGGTTCCAGCTCAATACGGAGGTTATTAAGTTCCGGTTTTTACGCATAAGACATTTGTAATGTGAAACATTTGCTGAAGGTGAAAATGGAGGTCACGCTAACGGAAGTCGCCTTTACCGAGTTAGGCATTCAGTGTTGATAGCGTTCAACAAATAATCCCTGGCGAAACCAGTCATTTTGCATAATAGCTTGTAGCACGTGGTTTCTGTAATGCCGCTATAATTGAGATCCGCATATATATGGACGACGACAAAATCAATGCTCGGCTTCAAGAACTGATACCACCTACTTGCACCGGGACCATTAAAAGATTTGCATCACATTTGGAGGAAATGGAATTCATTATAATTCAAAGAAGTAATTCCCCTTATTCAAAATGGTGTTTTTATGGTGAGAATCCAAGTGTATCGACTCATTACCTCCTACCTGACCCTGCACGTACAGAACATAACGCAATAATATCACTACACACATTACATTTTTGTATAGTCTCTAATACCATCACAGGAACCACAAACAATTGCCAAATTTGTGGTTTCTGTTCAGGTAATATTGACGGTAAAAGCTGCGTCAAGTATCTCAAAATTGACAGCCCGCACCATCATTGAGAAAGTTCACACTCGTGGTCGGAAAGGTATGAAACAAGGATGAAATCAGATATTCGCGAACGTGTACATCGCAGTAACCACGATGATGACACGGAAAAGTACGAGGTAGAAATGAACGACCACCAAGACGCTGGTGGTAAGGAAAAATATTTCCCAGCCTAGTGAACAGGTATCCATGCGCAATCGATAGTCGCTCGCACGAGATCTGTAGGACAACCATTAACGTTTTATCAAATTTATAAATACATAAACGTCCGTTTAGCTAATGCATTGTAACGAATCGAATAAACTCATCAAAAATGAGCACTTTATCGCGTGATTGTCGCATTTAACAAAACTCAGATATTAGATGTTGGCCAGAATAAAGTTAGTTAAATTATACGTAAATTGAATTTCTGTAATAGGTTAATGCACTGCACGCTTAATATAAATAGCAGGCTTCTCACTCAAGCGAGCTAGGCAAAAAATATTTCAATTCGCTGATAATAATATAGCAGAAAGGTAGTTTTTGTTAGGTGGCATTCTAATGCAATAGTATTTCTATTGACACTCAATTTCATGTTTTTGCAGGGAATACGCTCCGCACTAAAAACACTGTTAATCCGGAAAACCGTGATATGTTTAACAATCGAACAATAAGCAAGGAAAACATGTAAAAGTAAACAAGCCAAAAAGTGGGATAACAGTGGTTTTACTGAGATGTTCATATTCCCACGTATTATATACACTTGTATACTACTATAAACCTAACTGATATGCAGAAACGTACACAGTAGGCGTAGGATTAACTGTAGTGATTTTATCTTTACTTTCCATCAGACGTCAATTTATGCTAAACCATATATTAGTCAATCAATCACAATAAACTTAATGTTGCTAACAGCAGCAGCATTTTAGTACCTTTCGATGGTTTCTTATTAATGTCTATATAAGTTTGGAAATGACGTGACAATACAGCGAACAGGCATCAGTAGGCTATCACGGAGAGCGACTAAAATGTTGTAACTGGTTGAATCTATAGGTCAATAAGTTGGGATTATTGTTTCAATTTAATGTTTTTATATGTAGCAGTCTTTCGTTTTATTGTTGTTTCCTATGATGATCAAAAATTGCGGAGAAAAGAAAGAAAAAAGAATTAATCAATTGAAATGTAACTTCTGTATCGATTTTGTATTTGCCATTTTCGGCAAATTTGAGACTAAGAGAAACGAAAGCAATGAAATTGAAAGACGTATAGGTATTCTAGAGCGAATCAGTTATAAACTTAGAACGGAAAACTAGGACTAGGCAGGCTCATATGTATATAATTCAAAAGGAAATGTGAAGAATTCTTTGCCTTCTGCTAAGTAGGAGTTGGACGTTGCACCCAAGTCTACCGCATGGTCTATGGTAGAACATAACTCATCATCATGTTTTACCGCCGACGTCGGCGGAAAAACATGATGATGAGTTATGTAAGTGTAACTTGTAAATAAATAATAAAAATCAAATTAAACATCAATAATCCGTCGATGTACTATAGCCTTTCTTTTGGCAATGAACATGCTTTACAGGATTTTTAGTCTCAATTGCCTTACATTTGCAATAGTTTTCATATTTTTTTTTCAAAATTTCATCAGATCAGAATTAAAGATTTATGCAATAATTTTAAAGCCCCTCCCGAAACAAAATCCTGGCTACGGGCCTGCACAGGGGGAGTGCTATCATTATGTAACTTCAAGATGTGAGAAATATAGAAATATATTGTAAAATGTTTGTGTCGCAGTAACGGTAAATTTAAAATGAGTGGTAGGTAAAGAATTGATGTGGATCAGACCGCGGAGTTTGGGTGGGTTAGGCAATGGATTAGGATTGAAAATGAAACGTGAGAGTGAGAGCGATAGTGAGCAAGAGTTTGAGCTGGGGTTTAGTCTATGAGATTACAAGGCTTTGGGATGTTTTTTTTGGACAGAAAAATGTGCAACACGTTTCCGATGTGCCATTGAAACTACTCTCATAAAACAAGTAAACGAATGACGGTCGATTTCGTTTAACTTGTTGAACATTGCGGAAAATTCCATTAAATTGGGACGCCATGCTTCCCCGACAGAAATCAAAGACTCACTGTCAACGATCCCATCGCAGGATACGAATACCTAGTGTATTCCGGCACTTTGGTCTGCTAAACGCCAAGGACGACAAGACGTGTTGCTGCTGCTATCTTTTATACTCGACCGTATTGAAACGAATGTTCGTTCATTTTTATGTTTATCGCATTTCGTTCGTTCGGTGCACCGCCCCTTGGGCGAACGATGTACAACGAACCGAGTACATAACAAGAAATACTGTGTGCGCGAACAACATTAGTTTTACTTGTATTGCCTACGTGACCACACCACACGCACATACAACGAGCAACGCGGAATGTCTATCGTGGGAAATGTGGAGGGAAAGCCAAAGCCGCGCTCGGTTCGTGCCGGTCTTCAGTTCGCTGTGGACCGGATCCACCGTCTGCTGAGAAAGGGCAACTACGCCGAGTGTGTCGGTGCCGAAGCACTCGGCTACTTGGCAGTCGTAATGGAATATTTCGCCGCCGAGGTAGTGGAGCTGGCAGGAAAGGTAGTCTACGATTGAAAAAGACTAAGATTATCCCCCGCCATCTGCAACTGCCCATTCTAAATGATGAAGAGCTGATCAATTTGCTCTCCGGCGTGACTATTTCCCAGGGTGGTGCGTTGTGTAATATCCAGACCATTCTGCTGCCAAAGAAGACCAAAATAAAAACAGAAGAAATCGGCTACCACCGGAGAGAAGAAAAAAAACGCTAGTAATGGTGGTGATAAAACCAAAGATTGCCGCTAAGAAACCGGCTGTGAAGAAGATCAAAGCTGCTCCTGAAAAGGCGGTAGCAGCAGCCATTAAACAGAAGGCCACCAATCTAAGAAAATCACCGCCGGTAAGGAGTAAATTCGCGCGTCACCAATGTTGCCAAAACAGTCCTTTTCAGGACAAACAAAATCTACATTTAAGCTGTTAATACAAATGCTACAATTTTTACTTTCTTCTGAAAGGTTGTATTAAAACCAATTTTTCTGAATGAAGAAATACGAAAATATCGGTATCGAAATCTAACATATTCAAACATATTCGAACAAATGGACTCTCATATTTCAACCCTGAAAAGGGCATTTAATGATAGTGAAACAATTCATTTGGCAACAGCAGAAATTTCGATATATGTCTAACCATGCCAAAGACAGTTCGTTTCCCTATACCCAGAGCTTCTGTGCTTGACTAACCGAGACATCACTCGGTACCAGCCAGTTGCTTAAGGGGGTCCTCTACTCGCGAGGCCTAAAATTGAGCACTTTTTTGGGAATAAATTGTAAAGCATTTACTCAATGGATTTTGAAACTTTTTTTTATTTTGAAGATATATGTTTTGACTTCTCAATTTTACATTTGAAGACGAAAAGAAAAATCTCTCGCGACCTTGAAAATTCATTGATGACATTGATGTTTAAACTGCATGAGTCCCGCTTAAGTAAAGTTTTAGAAAATTGGGTAATCTGTAATAAAAAAAACTCATATTTTTATAATCATAGTCACGTTGGCTATGTTTAGACGAGAGGGATTTCTTTTATTTTATAATTTGTAAAAGTTATGTGACGATTTGTGAAAATTTCCAATATTTACGTCATTTTTTGGCCTATTAGAGGCCAAAAAAATGGAACAAATTGACATTTTGCAAATCCCTCTCGACCAAACATAGCGGTATATTTTCTAAACAGTTGGAGAAAAAATTGTTGAAATCGGACCAGTACTTCTATGAAAGTCTTACTTGTCCGCCTTAAAACCACTACTTTCGGGAAAACGCGCTTAAAGATAAAGTACGGTGTATAACTTAATAGTAATACCTTACTAGATAATCTATTATACCGGGTCCGAATAGCTTACCTTCCTCATCATTGAAATGTTCTTGGCTTTGCACATTTGGCTCTCTGTTGAATTAGGGCCTGTTTTGCCGTGACACCCACTTTGCGTTCAGTTAGACGTTCACTGTCGAGTCGAGTAGCACATCTTTCAGCTTCAGTCCCCAAGGTAATTCCCATCACCTCCATAGCTTGTAAGATCGATGAAAATCCTTGGTTGAAGATGCTGACTGCCAAATAAGTCACAACATTGACTGCTTGCCTGCCAAAATTTGTGCGTTTTGGCGCTAAGCTATTCACTATTCAATTTTAATGACCATAAATGCTGAATACGAGTTTTGTGTTGGATTTTCGATATTTTTGGTGTTGAAAAAAATACGGACATCAACATGAAATATACGCTTGGGGCACGATAGTTCAGTCGTTTGGGGACATTATATGTCACTACTATAATGTAGATTTAAATTATTTTGGTTCATGATTATGTGAGAAAAACGCCAACATGAAGTGAAGAGGACATAAAGAACGCAATTGTAATTGTTGAAGATGGCCAGTATTCGATCAGCCCCTACAAAAATTCAATGCTACACTCGAAATATTACGTACTCTTGTGAATGGAAAGTGCTCGTATCAATGAAAGCGAATCAGATATTTCGCATGAGTTAATAATATAATAATTTAAGATGTTGTTGAAGTGGATAATCGGAAAAATATGATAGAAAAAGAGAAGGAAATAGAATAAAAAAATTCACCGAAGGACAAACGTGGTCGTCCCAAAGCTAAGCAGCCACGTGCACAACTTCCATTCCACACTTTGGCGGCGACGATAACAGCGAAGAAGTCATTCGTAAGTACAAAACCAGGCGCAGCTGCTGAAAAAATATTTCCTTCCGTGGCTTCATGAAGCCACGGATTATTAATTAATGTGATTAATCTGAAGCCACGGATTATTAATGTGATTAATCTTTAAATAATCTGCAATATTCATACTCTTCAAATAAAAGTTGAATCGCTGATTTTATAAGCGTGTGAATATAGTAACGTATCATACCCCCCAGATTTTGAAAACATAGAAAAATCGCTTTATTGGATTTGGCTTGAAAAATATTTGGCCAGATATAAAATCATTGTCAAAATGTTGGCAGATGTATAACCTTTCCAACGAATGCTTGTTTATCTTAATCAGTGAAAAAATGCCATCACGCAAGCTCGTCAAAAAATTGACCTACTTGACCCAACTCTAATCTATCGAATGAAATTAATTAAATTCAGTTAATTAATTCAGAATTCAGAAAATTAATCAATTTAACAGAAAAAATATATAAAAGGTTCAAAAATGATTGAAATTAGTTGGAGATAGTTGCCTATTTCCACGTGAATTCACTGTTACCAGCATTCAATTTCAATGCCTCCCTCATTCATTCACTTCGAAGCTGACTAAAGTTTCACGTAGATTCGAATTCTTTCAGTTCAGAGAAAATACAATTTTTTTTCACAGACCGAAGCATTAAATTGTCATATGTTAACAGATTGAAGGCAAACGTTGGCGTCATTTGGATTTAGAATGTCAGTCAACAGTTCAATCTATGCCTGGCGGATTTTACGTTGGAAACCCCGCTCAGAACCAATAGAAAAGAAATATTCAGTTAGCAACTGAACCTGGATTTTAACCGAAAACAATTGAATGACTGCACTCCGCCGAATGAATGAGTAACGAAGTCAACAACCGAAGCATGGTCAAAAGCTAACGCGCCAAACCTTGTCAAATAAATGAAATAATGAAAAGTTCGTCCTTTTCGATATTATCTAAATTTCAAAGTCAAAATTCAAATTTCAAATCGTTTAAAACTAATTAAAATTCGCTAAAATACAAAAGAGTTACCGCAAACAACAACGACCATGTTCATTCCTATGACCTTGATGTCAAACAGCATTGACTGGTGCGTCGACTATGTGGGAACAGAAAAAAAGTCAACCGCGAAGAATCATTTAATCTATTTCGTAGTTTATTATTCATACTGCTAGTCAATCTGTCCTTCCAGCAAAGTTTTAAATAGCTATCTAACCGCAAAAAGTTATCCATATATTTCGAACACGAAACTTTGCGGTGTTCGTGTTTGCAGTTCGTCTAACCACCACACGGGTCGGCCGATTTGCATGCAAATGCATGCTTTCGACAAGTTATCAGGACATCCACTGCGAAAGCGTGATGATATCGATGGGTATGTACTGTTTTTTTGTATCGATGGGTATGTACTTTTTTTTTGGGTTTTTGGGTTACATTTACAATATGTGCCCATGACAATGTATATAGTGGCGTGCACTGTAAAAATGTCAGTTTCCCAACCACGGTTCGATGTTTATTTTCATGGGAATTGTGGTTGTAATAATTTTTTCACCAAACCTTCATTGAAGCTAGAAAAAGTTAGCGGTAACAAAGCGGAAAAGTTATTGATTACAGCTGCACCATTTGATGGACATTGGCATTGTGGAAACTGTTTTCAAGATTCTGTAAATTTTACAAAATGTTAAAATGGTTTAATTTGGATGTTAATTGCCTATTTTTATCTATTCTTTAAACACGCATCAGAAAATAGGACATGTCAAGGTTATTTTCGACTGATCCTACCAACATTGGTGCTATCATTAGTCAGAAAACAGTCGCCAGACGACTTCCAACCTTAACACAATTTGCTACGCAGAATTATTCATACAAGGGCAAATCACAAGCCTGGCAGGCACTAGTCCAGGACTAATGCGGTGAACGTGATTTTGTTATTTTACCATCCTTGCGATTCAACGATTCACGAGCGAGAATGCTGAAACTTTGCGCCATTTCTTCCTCTGTGATGAGCTTCTTTCGCGGGGTGAAATGGGATATCGCAGAAATGACAGCAAACCAGAACACGCAATTCTGGCGCCTGTAGGTTTGTCATTAAATTTATTTCTCGTACGCTGATCCAAGTGTTAGTATAATGAAATGTAAGTATATAAGTATTTTAATTATTTTGCGGAACAATTTTGCTCATTCAATTAAGTGAGTCCATCAATCTGTCAACAATCAATGTGTTGATTCGAAGTTAAAAGATAGGTAGGGGAACATGGGGAGACTTGACCAGGTTTTCAGTTAAAACTGCATAAATCTCTAAAAAAGCCTTCAATCCCCCAAAAATCATTCAGATATAATGCGCAAAGTTATTGCGCGTCTTCATGATTTTTTGCAGAATATTTAATTTAATTTTTGAAAAGTTACAAAAGTTTTTCTGTGATCGTTTTTTCTGGTCAAGTCTCCCCATTGCGGGGAGACTTGACCAAGGCGTGGGGAGACTTGACCAAGAGAATTTTGAAAAATCATAACAAAAAATAATGACATAAAACATACTGTAATTATTTTTTTTCTGTATTGTCGAGATCCTTAGGTAGCAGTAAAAAATATAAAAGGGTTGCATTTGATAAATTTCTATTTTTTTAATGAATTTCTTTTTAAGGATTAACTGCACTGCTGGCATTGCGTGTTCACACGTCACAAAATCCGTCCTACTATTGCTAACTTTGTATACTAATACTAAAATATCAAGACTTTTGTTTGAGGTGGGATTTTTTATGGCGTGATTAACATTAACAGTAGATACCAAAGCATAATAAATATCAGGAATTTTGTATCTTTCTTCAGCTAATTGCCACTTGGTCAAGTCTCCCCATAAAATCTTGGACAACTCTCCCCAACATTAGTTATTGCGTTTAATGTCATGCAAATTCTAGTAATAACTATTCCAATGTTCCAGTTTATGTAAAATCATTTCACTGCTGCACAAGGATTAAGATGGTATATTAGTCCTTTAATAGTAATTAGTAGTTGAGTAGATATGTCCATACAAAGTTTGATAAAAAATTACATCATTTAATGCAAATTTATTAATCACGTAATATTTTCTGCAAGGAAAGGATTTTTTACTCCAAACTTTCAAAATTACCTTAAGGGATCGAAACAAGTATAAAAATATTTTTGAAAAAAAATTAAGAATCGAATAGAAGACGCAATAGCCGAAAATAAAATTTTGCGCTTGGTCAAGTCTCCCCATGTTCCCCTACCTTCAATTGATTTAATTGATTCCATTATCATCCATTATGCAACTATCTACGTCTAGCTACTGCCTATATGATATTGGTCCGTGACATCCTGTATTCCGAATTTTAACATGAACATGGCAGTCCTAAAATTTCCCACCCGCTTCATCGCATTTCAATAGTACCAGCTTATCAATAAGTTAAAGCAATGCGACAATTTATTCACGAAACGACCTTCTGTTCGTCCCCTATCGCCTTCCTGAAGGGAACACAGTTTCGCTTTGTACGTAAGGGCGCGCACAGAGAATGACTCAATTAATTACACAAAAATTAGTTTATGGTCATGCGGGTAAATATTTGTTTTGCTCGGGACTCTTATCACTGTCGCCGTCGCCATCGATCGGTCTCTTCTCGGGACCGCACTCAACGTGTTTCCTTCTTTGGACACGTAGAGCAGTTCATTGGAGCCGGCGGTTTAGTGTACGACGGTCGCCTAATTCGAGACGACTGGAGGGCAGGTCTAAAACCAGTTGAGGCTGTGTATTGTTGATCTGCCGAATGTGAAAATGTGAACTGGTGGAGAATTACTCTGAAAGTGGTTTACATGATGATTTAAGAGAACTATCTTCTGCACTTTTATGATTAGCACACTGAATAATAGGCTGGAATTTGGATGATGGGATTGTAACCATTTGTTGGGGTATACTTTAACGATAATTTTCTGAACATTTCATAAGAATATGAAACTACAGCTGTTATAGCGAACTATGTCTTGAACATTTTTGATGTATCAAGAACCAATTTACCAATAATTAATATTATAATAAATCCTAAACGAAGGGAATTTTATTTTGACGAAATAGGGAAAGACCATTAGTTAAATAAACAAAGTTAATTGTTACCATTGTTGATCTTTGAAAAAAAAAAAAACCCTCAGAGATATCAGCATGTTTATACACTTGGTACAGCTCGTGTTTCTTATGTCTGGGCCATTCTTCATTATGCAACCGAGTATAGAAAGCAGAGTTCCTCTCTCAAACACACTGAGCACTCTATAGTCTGTCTTAAACGCCCATGTTTGATGGCAATACAGATCAACAAAAAGCTTCAGCAATTTGTATAGAGCGAGTTTCCAGGACGTCCGTAAGCTATAGTACTTAATCGGACTACGTATACCGTAGAAAGTACTAAGCTAAGATCGTTTTCACATGTCAGTAATTCAAGATATGTGAAATCGCCGACAAACTCGAATGTGCCGTATACGCTATACTCTATTGATACTTTTTAATCAACACCATTCGGAATGCCTCGCTCCCTACCAGCTATCATGTATATTAGGTCTGTTCCAGTACCAGGAGAAACTGGAAGTACTCCGGAGAAAATCGTTCCTGTACTCTCTTCTTCTCTTTTTTCTTCTTCTGGTAGCAAACCGGAGTAAAAAGGAGCAAAGATTTTTTGCTCCTGTTTACTCCGGAGTGACTTCCGTGTACTGGAACAAACCTATTGTTTTGTTAGAGTTTATAGTCAGCCTGATTCTCGCAGACTCCCTTTGAAAAGGCACTACTGTGCCGTTGCGATTTACGTCAACGATGGCGATGTCGTCCGCGAAGCCAAGAAGCGTGTGAGATCTTATAATGATGGTTCCGCAAATCAGATCTTCGTATTGCCAGTGATGTCAGATCGACGGAAATCTCCGTAGATCTACGTTTCCTACGGCTCTACGGATCCGTAGATTAAATCTATAAAAATCCATTATTTTCTATGGAAATCTAATCTTTATTCCCAACGTGGGTGGCAGTGGTGGTTGTGTGTGATCTCGCTATAGAGGAAGTGGTGTGATCAGTCCCGCCAATGCGATAATCATGTGTTCTTCCTGGGACGTCTTCATAGCCCAGGGATAGCATAACGGTTTTGTGCATTGGGCTGGGGTCCCAAGGGTTGCAGGTTCGAGTCCTGCCTCTGAGGCGATTTTATCACATAATTGCTTTCGTTTAACTCACTATTTCCACCTGTTCTTCTCGTTGGATAATAGCAAAAAAACGGCCAAAGGTTTGTCAATTTCGGAGTAGCCAGATGTAAACATAAATATTTGTAGCAGCTATAAAGCACGAAATAATTTTCGGAATACACCGGGAAATACCCGAATTGAGACATGCGCTCCCAAAATTGTTATGATTTGATTGACGGTCGGTCTTTCGCCGATGTCGTTGATATCAGGACCTGATAATTTTCTGGTAACTCTGATAATTTTCTGGTGGTGTGCGGCATTCGCGCAAGACCGAATGCTTGCAGCGGTTACACGTCAAACAGGGAGCAATAGTATGAGCTCCTTCCAGGCAATAAGTGATGGTACGATGACAATGTACTTGCAAAGTCAGAGAAAATCTTTGCCATGAACAGCCCGTAAATATTTTACAAAACGATCAACAAAATGAGGAGGAGAAGCGTTTATTATTAATCGGACAAACGGATTAACAAGACTGTGCCCGTTGGCTGAATCTTTTGACGATGAATTCCAAAGCGGGCGATCAACGTCGGATAAGATGACATTTCTCTACGACATATCTTGAACAAATTTCAGCAATATGACTTGCGACCTAATTATGTGTGTGTGGATTTTTTTATTTCGATTATAGAGGTTTTAATCTTAGGGTCAAATTTCATTGGAAAAATTTCTAATCCTATATGTACAAGGCAATGGCTACACCAACTACGCAATATCCACCCCTTTTTGAGGATTTATAGGCAGCATACGGTTCTGTTAAATGAAACGAACTGGGCAGATAACGCTTCAACGCGGCTTTCCAAGAAATCTGATTATGTCATACGACTGGATGAGTTTAACTGAAGAATAAACTAACGTTAGATGGATTGAAGTCAGATGATGCGATTTTTCATTCGAGATAGCGCTCGAAGGTACTATACGAAGATTTGGTGTGCAAATAAGAAAACCTTTTAGAGCACTTAAATTTGTGTACAACCTATACAGAAAGAAAGATTCAAAGTGTTGCTGTTTATATTTAAACCGAAAACTTTTTCTATTGCCTTCTTTTAGATGCCTCAAAAAATCAATAATTCCTAAAAAAAAGTCCCCTTAATCCTTTCATGCCCAACTTTTTTCTGGCATATATAGAGTTCGAAAACTTCCCTAAAATGGTTGGGGTCAAGAAACATGAAAAACTTGCTTTGATCAAGATACGTACTATTCTTGCAGTACTAGAAGCTGATAAATTTTTACCTTCCGATGCTAAACTCAATTCTCCTTTAATTTTACAATAGTCCAATTGCTTTGAAAAGGTAGTCGAAAATAGTTGAAGTTTATAGGTTTTTGACAGTTTACCATAATATTTCAAGACAACAAAGATCTATCAAAATTTTATTTCTCGCCATTACCTTAAACTGTCCCTGGCAGCACTGCTCCATAGGAATCCAATCACATCAATTGCAATGGTTTATGCTATACGGATAATATTTACTACTGTTGGTGCTCAAATGCAACATACACAGTTATTAGTTTTACTTGTTTCTGTAAAAAATCTTGTCTAAATCCAAAGTTATAGATGTTTAAAATCTTTGTTGTCTATAAGCAACACGGGCATGAATGAGTTAATATGCATTTATGAAAAGAGCAACCCCAAATGGGTTGAAATACTCTATTTGGGGTTCTTTTTTTTCGTGCAGGGCAAATCTAAAGAAATAATGTCGCGACAATCTGGTATCGCTGTGTTTTACCTTCGAGGGCTATGTTGAACAATAGATTAGAGAGTGCATCATTCTGTTTCGATCCATTTTATATAACAAACGAGGCGGGTGTCACTCCGGCTATTTTGAAGCTTGACTTTGAACCATCCAGCGTCATTCAAATATGTCTTGTCGTAAAGCCATGTTCAAGTATTGTCTGCAACAGTTTGTTAAGTTTCATCAAATCGTACGTCGCCTTGAAATCAACAAACATATGGTGAACCTGCAAGTTGATTTTGAAGATGGGGCGTATGAAGCCATCAAACCAATTCGATAAAAAAAAATTCGTCCACGCAGATCACCCCGATTGGGGAGGGGATTGCTTCGTACAGCCGATCTTTTCCGATTTTCATAGATTCGGCCGGGATTCTATCCACCCCAACCGCCTTACCGTGTTGCAATTCTCGAATGGCCTTTCGCACTTTTTCTTTAGAGCTCGTCCTTAATCTTCAATCCTCATTGTATTTGTGCTCTATCTGTTAATATGTCCATTCCATAGAAATGCAGAAAGCTCCTTTCCCGACAATGCTTCCTTCTGCCTCAGTGGGTACCTTTTCGTTGTGCCCCCATTTTTTACGCCAACGAAGTTTTTCCTCTACTTCTTTCGGTATACTCTTTCGTATCCCGTTCTGATGTAAAGCGCTATAAGCATTCGGCTCCTGGCCTAGAATTTTTCGTTTGTTCGTCACACTCAGTATCAAATCAGCCATTCCGCTGGTTTCCACGTGTGGTACCCAACACTTCTACGGCGGTTGTAATGACCACCTAATGGACCTGCTGGCATACTGCCTTCAGGCTATCTTATGTTTGTAATGAATCTTTATTCATTTTCGTTTATACCTTACATTCAACAAACCAATTGCAATGGTTAGAGTCATCATCGGTCCTCGCAAGGTTCGAACATCAATGACATCGAACCGTCCGTCAACACCGGCGGGAATCATGAGCAAGTATCGCCATTCGAATGAATTCCAGGAGTGCTTCTGAATATACTTCCCTACAAAATAGGTGCTACAGATAACCGAAAAAACCGCATTCAAAATAACTGTAAAATTGAAAATATTTTGGCGTATGAGTAAATTTTCGGTCTAATATAAGGCTACATGGTATTCAACCAAATGACTTTTTCGGCCCATTAATGTTCGACTAAACTACCCGCTCGGCTAAATAACTGGGCCGTGAAGGGGGTGGACGTAGCGTAGTTGGTAAATCGATTGTCTTGTACGCAGCACACCTGAGTTCGAGTTCCGACCCCCGCACATAGAGTTACAAATTTTTCATAAGAGATTTTGCTAACCCGAAGAGGCGAATGACCTTAAGGTTAAAACCTCTATAATCGAAATAAAAAAACTGGGCCGTGATTGCTCCGAAATTCAATGAATGAATTTTGGAACCTTTGTGTAGCCGTATAGGAACCATTCTTAAATTACGTAACGTTTCTAGGGGGTACATATTTTACAACCTTTTGCTATTTCAACTATTTTTGAATATTGTGTTTCCGGATTGTTTGTGGGCAGTGGTCAAATATTTTTGTACCTAGTTTTATATGGTGCTTCATCAACAGTGCTACCTTTGCCCATATTGATTATGTAAATAACTTTTTTTCCTATCTTATCTTGAAGCTAATCAGTAGTCCTAATTTTATTATTTTCAAACTTGCGTATTTTTGTCGCCGGTTGATGCATATCGAGAAATATCGTTGAACAGAGCGAACAAACTTCTTTGTTTTATGTTTATTTGACCAACTACCCAAGTAACAATTCAAATTTTATAGCATGCTATAAGTGCAATCTAAGTTTTATGAGTGGTTATAAAACTACCATAAAACCTCAATTGTTATTAGGGTAGTGAAACGATCTGAAGAGAATTTAATGTGTGAAGGAAATACGCATGGTCTTGTCTGAGTTTAAGGAATAATGGAATAAAATAAATCTAAATTCACACAAGTTACTTTTCACACGGTTTTTCATTTCATATAAAAATTGAAACCAAGTTAATAACTGATGAAAAAAAAAGAAATTCAACGTACCCACCGAAATTGCAGGAGACTATTCTAGAGGTTCAATACTAACAATTAAGCGAATAAAAAAGAAGTCGATTTTTTATCCAGACGCCCCCCTTAACACGATCTTTACATGTATTCTAAGTGCGTTTGAAAGCAAAGAGCTTTGCAATTTTTGGAAAAGACGGATCTTGAAGATTCCGTTTGGTCCGTAACTCAACAATATGAGTGGTTTCGGAATAGGATCAACGAGTAGATACCTAATATTGATGATTGGCGCCGTTTCGAAAACCAAGATGGCGACTTCCGTTTTAGTGGAATTCTCTAACACGCCATCAATGTGTATGGAAATTTTCGGAGCGCGCTTGACGAGTAAATGCCTAATATCGATGTCTGTGGCCATTTTAGAAACCAAATTGTGACATCCAGTTTGGAAAAAATTCTTTATAACCACAACAATACGAAATTTTTTGAAGTAGCGGTGATGAATAGATGTCGGATGTCAATCTTAAAACCCTATTGTAATCTAGAATGTTCTGGTTTATCGAAAATCTGTTTTACCTTAATAATACAGGACCCGATTTTATCTGCCCTCGATTTTGTTAGCTTTTTGACTCGGTTGACAACATTTTGTATTGTAAAATGGACTCATACATTAATCCCTATCATGCACTCATAAATCCCGATCTGAATATGCCAATATTGGTTGGGGTTTGGAGAATTCAGCTAAACTGGGAGTCGTCCTTTTGGTTTGCAAAATGGTGTCAAACGTCGATATTTCGCGTCTACTGGTTAAGCCGGCTCCAAAAATTACTATGTTGATTGGGTATTTGAAATTTTCAAACTTTCGAGTTTGGTTTTTTTCAAATGTGGTTCGGGTCGGGTTCAGATTTTGAATAAAAGCTTTTTGTCATAATGAGCTTTACGATGGCCCTTATATATGAAACAAGCACTTTCTCTCAGACTGTCCCTGGGCTGGTCCGTTGCTTCTGAAAATTTATCAATTCTGATTTTAAGGAATTGATCGCAAAAATAATGTGTGTTCTGTTTAAGCCATTAGCTAATTTGTAGAAGCTTGAAGTCGTTCCGAGAACACTATCGGAGATGTCGATGCATCTCTACTGGCTCGTATACCGTACTATCTGAAGCATAAAAGAAGTTATAAACCGCATCATAGACGATCGTCCTAACTGACAACCTTTCGACACAAGTTTAACGGTACCAACCAGTAACGCGGGTGACGTCGTGTATACTGTCGAATGCGAATTGACAATTGCCATGGCTTAATTTAATACCTGTAATAAATCATGAAAAGCTTCTTTCAAAGGAATAGTTTTCGATAAAATTTTTTAAGAAGTTTTGATAAGTACAATGGGCAAAGTTGTTTGAAACTGGTATGAATAAGCTTTTTGTTTCCCCATGAGTTGGTCGCCGATTTATCATACTTTCCGGTTAAGATATCGACGATTTATATAATTCTCAGAACAGTACAAATTTGACATTCAATAATAGTAAATATAAAAGAGAATTCGACTCGTCAGTGATAAGGTTTGCCATAGGCTGATACAGCTGAACGCATATGGTGCTAGTTCGGGTTCGAGTGATTCTATCGCCTAGGATCCAGCTCGAGGGCCCAAAATTAAAAATATTCGGTATCTTTGGTTGATTCTTCGTATTAACAAGTCGGGTTCGAATCGGATTCATCACATTTAAAATTTTATGGGTTCGGTTTTAAAATTTTTGGGATCAGGTCGGGTTCTGGTTTTACAAAATGTTCATTCTAGGATTAGGGTTTTTTCAATTTTAAAATTCGGGTTTGAGTCGGTTCAAAGGAATTGAAACCTAATCTTCAGTAAACCGTACCACAGAACCCTTCGTAATCACCCTGATTTATTGCGGACCCATTATGTTTAACATCGATTTTATATGCTATCAATATATTAAATTCAACGCGACACAAAAACGGTTCCATTTCGCAATATCCATTCAGAAAAGATATTCTTCTTCGCGGGCCCCTAGGCGTTCGCCGACCACAGGTTGAAAATCGTTGCACAATTTTAATAATTGCCATGTACAAATCAGACGGTCTAATTGAACGGGCTGCTGAGGCCGAGAATCCAGTCAATATTTATCCTGTCGTCTTACCAAGTCACTATAGCTTGATTGTTGTCGTAGGAGGCGATAAACACTGATGTTTCTTACATTTTTTTACGTTTTCTACATTCTATAATTTTAGCACATTGCTGAATTAAATAGGTAAATTAGTTTTTTTTTCGTTCTTCTAGATAGCAGGGTTGATCGATTGTCATTAAATTGTTTTATTCTTGAAATGTCCGGAATAAAGACACAAGGAATATTAAATAATAAAAACGTTCACATTCCATTTGATTCAGTTAAACATAAATAAAAATCTCGACGGCCAACTGTCCAAAATTGAAGATGCTTTTTTTTGTAAATTGAGAATTTCCGTAATAAATCAAAACACAATATATCTATCATAAATTCACGGCAGCTGGCTTCCCAGAGGAATAAATAGAAGATAACATTTACGTGAGTTGTATAGATCGTATCACTTATCAAGGCGAATGTAGATTTGTGTAACTCTTTACCCCTACTTACAAAAACTCCTTCCAGTGACAAAAGTTATTGACATTTCAAGGTATAGACCAGGGGGGATCCAGAGAAAAAATTCGGGAGGGGTCTGAAATTTTGATTTTGAAATGAACATTGTACAAAATGTTATACGTCGAAACCTCATATGGCACGTTCTTCATTCGACAAATATATTATAACTTTATCAAATGAACGCCTACATCAAAACTTATTACAGATTCAGAAAGTAGACAAAATTTCACGAAAGACTCAATCAACGTCAACTGTATATACTGTAGGAGAATTGTTTTATGACCGATAATGTAACGTTACAACGCTTGACAAATTAGAACTTTCAACGTATTTCAATAAAAGTAAAATCATCAAATTATAGTAGATTCAGTTTATGTTGATTGAATCTTTCGTGAAATTTTGTCTACTTTCCGAATTTGTAATTGGTTTTGATGTAGGCGTTCATTTGATAAAGTTATAACATATTTATCGAATGAAGATTCGTCAAATCGTTGTAAACGTCACGAATGAATGTGTCATATAATGAACATTGATGATAGATGGGTATTCCCAGGTTCCATTCGTTGATTCTCTGTGCAATTTTGCTAGTCCTAGACAATCGCGGAGTGGCAACTACGAATTGTGCGGTCGTCATACTCATGCTCATTATGTTTGAGGATTTAAAAAAGTAGATCGTGTTAAAAACTATCTATTGTGAAAGCTTGGTCTAATAAAATTGCAGTCTCTCGATCGTTCAGGAATAGAATAGACGTGAAACGACTAATGCTCAACTCATTATTCAAATGTCCACAGTGTCCGTAATTTTCCGGATGTCATACTAAATTAGAATCGTGTTGACCCCTAAAACCCGATGACAGTGTTTTTCTTGCCGTTCTCAGTGGAGGTGCTTGGTCGCTAGTTGATATGCAAAGTAAATCGCAAAAGAACAATTCCCACGCACACACTGCATGCTCGCACGGCAAATGAGACACTACACACGGGGTTGGGATTCCGGACGACGACTATACATACTCCTAAAGGCGCCGTGGGAAACAGACGAACGAACCGGCAGCCTATGCTTCTAAATTTATGTAAACCATACATCAACTCGTATGCATAAATTTAGCGAGCGTGCGCCACGACGTTTCCGAGCATTCCTTTTGTACATTTGTCTGTATACCTAACATCACCCACCCTCACTAATCAGCAGGTAGAGGAACCGAATAGTACGTGAATAGCGCTCGCAGTTTTCCGTCCTTTGAACATTTTCACCTAGGGGTTCGCCGAATCACAGAAAGTGTGATCGCTTGCATACCAAGAGGCCGAATGTCTGTGTGTTTGGGTCAAATAATAGTGGAGCAAGGTCAGCTGGGTTCGGTTCATTTTCCAATCCGTTCCGCTCTACTCAGACACTCAGTTCACTCAGTTGAAAAATCGAGAGTGAATGTCTCTCAATTCCGAATTGCATTTTTCTCATCCTATCTCTCTATTTCTCTCCGTCTGTTGCCATATCGCCACAAATTGTTGACTTTTCCTCTATAATCGAAATGACTTTTTCCGCTAGACGTTTTTTTCGTATGGCTAGAAATAAACACTACATACTTCCATCGTCGCACTTAGCCTAGATATTGCAATTTGTTTTAGTTTTTTTCTTTCTCGCTGTCCCGAGCGACGGCGCGTCAAGGGCACATCGCCAAGCTGCTTTTTGCCACAAGTGAAAGGGAAGCCATTCGACGTTTGAGAAATGAGCCCGTAATTTTTCCTTTTCACTTCAAGGGTTCTTAGCGCGCCAACAGCAGCATAGGTATAGACCGACGCTGAGTAGAGTAGTTGGGAGGGCTGGCACGGTAAACACTCTCTGCATTGGTGAATGGGGTATTTTTCGTCATATCGAAGAGGTAAACGTTTTGCGGGTATTTTCAACTTAATTCGAGGGCTTTCCATGCACCATATGTGCCTTTGATGGAATCTGTTTGCATTGATCCTGGGGAATATAAGTTTTAAATTTTTTACTTCATCCTTTTAGTAGCTAGCTGCTTCAACGGATCTCTAAACTAACCTCAATTTTGCAAACTTTTAGATATATCATTTGATGTCATTCGTTTCCTAGCAATGACCTCAGCTAACCGGATTTTGGATCAAGAAAATATCAAAAAAGACAGTTGCCGTTGGTTTTCTCATGAGTGTGAAAACGCTTTAGAAATCAACGCTTTATATTGTAATCCACCCACTCCAGAGTATGAGACATAAGACGGCACAGCTGCCACACGCATTCCGACGTATCCGAAATCTGAAAATAACGTACTACATACCGAGAAAAGGAACACGAAAAAATAAAACAAAACACCGGAGGGGACATCGAGTTCAAACACACATAGCACCTGCACCTGCCAGTGTGGAACTTAAGCGAAGTGGTGATGGGTCCACATTGGTCGCTCTTAGAAAAAAATATGTCACGAATCGCTCAATACAGTTCTAGAATATTTTAATTTTGTTTGTTGTTGTTCTAGTACTAGCTCTGCCCTATACGCTAAGAACCAACTACAAAATTTGTCTAAACAGAAAATCAAAATTCCGAAAAGAAATGCCTCTGCATTTTTTATTGGTCTCGTACGCTGTACTGTTGATTCACTTTTTTCTAATAGGTAAGAAGTCAGTATTGTCATGCTAAAGGGTAAATTGGTACTTGGTAGTCAACGTGATTTACCTGAAATCGACTGAAACGAAAGTTTATGACGAATTCAGGAGGCGTCTACTAACCAACAGGTAGGGGATCATCCATAAATGACGTAGCATTATATGGGGGAGGGGGGAGTTTTGTATTTTGTGATGCTGTATGACGACAGGGAGGTAGGGGGTCATGTCATGCTACGTAGCTAAAGGGGAATAACTAACATCGTTTTTTATATTTAAAAAAAAATGCGTGGACAAGGGGGGGGGGGAGAATTACCGTCAAGCTACGTAATTACCAGGGGGTATTTAGAGGTTTGTGACGAAATGCTACGATGGAGGAGGGGGGTATTAAAAATCACTCAAAAAATGCTACGTAATTTATGGATCGTAGTGTACTTTTTCCAATATTATTTCTATAGACTTTGACGGTCATATAACTGCAAGTTTCCCACACATTATTCATGTTCAGAGTTATGTCATCTCTTAGTAAATAACTTCCTTTATTGATGTTCTTAATTATTTTTTCTTCTTCGATCAAGCGTGGTTGTAGGAATTTGAAAGAGAATATTATAAATTATAAATAAATAAATCACATTAGTACATCAACTATAAGCGTGTCGGTGACCAGGTAGTTGGATCATGCTTCGAGAAGAGGCCCTCAAATATTATCTTCAGCTTGCCCGGGTACATTCTTGCTGGCATCGACAGGCCTTTCATTTTCGCCATCACGACTCAGTATTAGGGTGTCCCAAAATGACATCATGTTGAAAAAGTCATCGGACTCACTTCTTAAATGAAAGGTTAGGGTATTTGGAGCACTTTCTTCTTCGGAGTGAATTTGCTAAAATGCTCCCTACTGGTGGCGAATTTTGATTTTTTGAAAAATGGGCCGATTTTGGGTAAAATTTCAAATGCATGCCTCTTGAAGTGCTCCTGAACGACCTTCGATTTTTTCAGCATTTTTTTTATTTTCTGAAGGTCCTAATGGAGAAGTTTGGATAGTTAGTTTGTACAAATTTTGAATTGTAAGAGCAGCAGAGCCATTAAAACTTAGTAAAAAGTGAAATTTTTGGTGCTTTTCAGTAGTTTTTCTTCAAAACTGGGTATCTACAAAATTTTAAAAGTATAGAAAACACTTTATATAGTTGAGACGAATACAGGGGCGTAATTTTGATGAAGAAAATGTATAGCTAAGGCCAATGGGGTATGAGTTATTTAGGTTTTTGTTTAATAACCTTTTGACATTTTATGATATTCATCAAAAATAACACTGTTCTACAAAATAAAAAAAAAAACTTAAGTGTGCTTAGTCCGCGTATTATTTTCGGAAAATAGAAGGAAAATGATGAAAAATGGCGTTTTTCGCTTGTTTCTATTACACCAGAATCGGTTTTTATGAGCATTTGACGATTTTTTAAAAATTATTTTGTATACTAATAGCAACCTAGTGGGTTTACAATCACTAAAATTGAACAAATATGTCGAGTTAATGGCAAGTTATGGCGTATATTTGAAGGCTGAATTGATTGGCGTGTTCACACTTTGTAAATAAGGTCTTATTTCCAGGTTAGTAACTTTAAAGTGGAGAAAAATGCAAAAGAGTGAGGTGAGTGTCGAAAAAATGATATTTACTGTTTAGATCACATAATTCCGAAATAGTCAAATTTGGGGCAAAAATCCTCAAAAAAGTTTTACAACAGAATACAGCGCATCTTCTGACACAATTATTTTGTTGAAGATGCCTCCTAGAAGTAATTATGGAGAATTAACTCTTCAAAAAATAATTAGAGACTTGGCGTTATTAGCAAAGTTATCATTATTTTTATAATTTAAGTTAAAAAAAAAATCATCAGATGCTCATTAAACCTCGTACTGACATACTAATGACGTACAGAAAACGTAATTTTTCATCATTTTCCTTCTATTTTCCGAAAAACAATGTGTGGTCAAAGCACATTTGAACTGATTTACTTTTTGGAACAGCATTATTTTTGATGAATTGCTAAAAATGTCAAAGATTATCTAACAAAAACTTAAATAACTCATACCCCATTAACCGTAGCTATACACTTTCTTCTCAAAATCACGCCCCTGTATTCGGCTCAACTATATAAAGTATTTTCTATACTTTTAAAATTTTGTAGATTCCCAGTTTTGAAGAAAAAATACTGAAAAACACCAAAAATTTCACTTTTTACTAAGTTTTAATGGCTCTGCCGCTCTTATAGTTCAAAATTTGTACAAACCAACTATCCAAACTTCTCCATTTGGATCTCCAGAAAAATAAAAAATGTTGAAAAAAATCTAAGAGAGTTCAGGACCACTTCAAGAGGCATAAATTTGAAATTTTATCCAAAATCGGCCCATATTTCAAAAAATCAAAATTCACTCGGAAGAAGGAAATGATGCTAACACCCCAACCTTTCATTTAAGAAGTGAGTCCGATGACTTTTAACATGATGTCATTTTGGGACACCCTACTCAGTATGCGTCCCCCAGGGATTGGCGTCTACTTCCCGGCACAGCTTCTTGTGGCAATCTGGCTTGTTAAGCTTGATCTGCCGTTTTAAGGCGGCACTAGTTTCCTGAAACGCTGCATTGCGCTCTTTCCTATCTGGCTCCGATATTGTTCTCTAACCCCCCAGAGCTCTGAGACAAGTAGCGAATAGCGTACTAAGCGTCTCATTCCACCAGTAAGCTGGACGCCGTCAATTGCGTGGTTTCAATTTCCGCGGCATTGTGGCGTCACACTCCTTTACATTGCTTTTTGTTAGATCAACCGCATCCAAGTTCTCGGTCACGCTGTCCTATCAAAGTGCCTCAATGAAGAAGTCTTTGTTGAAGGCTTTCGTCTTCCACTTTCGCTAGCCGGCCATCCTTCTCCTTGCTGCAATTGCAACCGTTGGCCGATTTAAATCGCCTGGTGATTTGAATCGCTTGGTGGTCGCTGTGGGTATACTTCTCGCATACTTTCCAATCTACGTTCGCCGTCACTGAATGGCTATAGAATGTGACGTCGATGAAAGACTTCCTCCCACCTTTCCGACATGTGCTAACGGAGCCTTCTTTGCGCAATCGAACGTCTAACTTTGCTAGAATTTCCTGCACGATATAGTCTCTTGGTTTGGTTACTCTACTGCCCCTCTCCACATCTCAGGCGTTGAAGTCATCACCAATGACAACCGGCTTCCAACCGATCAACTGCTCGGTTAACTGCTCCAGCATTAGGCTGAACTGCTCCACTATCCATCTTGGAGCTACGCACGAAGACATCGTTGATTTTGGAGATCATGAAACCTGCATATGAACGTTCTACCACTTCTTGGATTGAGAATCTGTCCATAACTTGAATCGCAGCAATTCCCGTTCTAGCAGCAACCCAGTTACAGTTATCAGGGGGAACTGATGCAGCTCTGCAGTCAAAGCTGTGTCACACACAGTTTCTGTCGCAAACAAGCACAACAGTAGCTGTACGGTGTCACAGTGATCCAGATTGCTCTGGGTTATCTCCATTACCGTTGGTCTGCAGCCGCCCATTTGTGGTGGCTCTCAATGGGTATCTCGACCATCACCGTCTCCGGGCTTAAGGCTTTAACTTCTGACTTTTACCTCAGTGATTTGGTAATAGTCTCCTGTATAGTCGAGCTGTTAATCGTGAGATCCTCTTTCAACTCGAAGAACATCTAACCTTTTAAAGTACGTCTTGTGCTTACTACGTTTTCCCGCAAATCCATCAGCTGCTCTTTGACCTTCTTGGAGAGCGCTGCATGGCTTCTTCCTTTGGCGTCTTCTGACGAGCCGTAGGTTTTCCTTTCATCTTCTGCTCCCCTTTTCGCTCTTCCTTCCGCTTTTGCTGTTTATCGTGTTCCTCCAACCTACAACGGTACTTATAACGGTAGCCTTCTCCCTGTTGAGTGGCGTCCTTCCCTTCGGTTGTGAGAGCGTCCTCGCGCGTATGCCTCTTGGGACTGCCTGGTCTTCCGTCTGCTAGCAAGGTTCATGCTTTCTTTGGAGTCGCGCTAAGCGGAATCAGTTGCAGTAACATACTCTTTCACGGCAGACATTTGAGCGCCTTTCGAACTCTGAGAACCATTTTCTTAATGTCCTTATGGGCATTGTTTTTTGCATCCATAAACTCGTGAAGCTTATCCACCAAGCACTTCGCTGTCACTACTACCGGCTTCTGTGGAGTATTGGGTGACCCCTTTATGTTCTGGTTATTGCTGTTGTGGCTGTTTTTTTCTCCTCCTGCTTTTGCTGAATAACTTCAAATACTCGGGGTGGTGACCTCACCAAACCACTGAATATGTGTGGGTGATTGGCTCTTTCTCCATTTTGTTGGGTCTCAATACCGGCTCACTATCTTCACTTTTGTACGTAAACGCCTCCTTTGGTTATCTACGTAGACGGGGATGCCATGCTAGGGTTGACACTAAAGGGCGAACACGAAATTATTGCGACACATTCAACAGGGCATAACTTTTTTACCATTGGGTAAAAATCAACCAAATTTTGCACACTTTCTCATTGATGTGTATTGTTTACATGCTGTCAAACTCGAAGTCGTGTTTTTCGATTCAACGAAAATGGAGGTGAACCAACGCGAGTCGAGAGAAAAAATTCTTTTCAAACACCTGGAATTTCCTGACCTGTCGCACCGGAAAAATGTTGAACATTCACCATTCAACCGTCTCCAGAGTGTTGAAGCGGTTCCAGGAGCGGTTGACGTTGGACCACGGCAAAGGAGCTGGAAGAAACCCGGGACCGGAGAACAAAAAGACGGAGGGAAAGGTGAAGCGGATGATTAAAGCAAATCCCAGCCGTGATTTGGCTAAAAAGATCGGCGTGTCGCAGAGCTACGTCCAGAATGCAAAGAAGAGAGCTAGACTACATACATACAAGGTACATAACTTCCCAAACCGCGATGAGCGGCAGCAATCGACGGCTAAAACTCGCGCACGGAAGCTCTACGAGAAGATGCTAACAAAATATGGCTGCTGTGTGATGGCGTATATAAAAGCCGATTTTAAGCAAATTCCGGGGTTGGAGTTTTTCACCGGCAAGAGCAAGTTCTATGTGGACGACAAATTTAAGAAGAAGAAAATGTCGAAGTTCGCCTCCAAATATCTCATTTGGCAGGCCATCTGCTCTTGCGGACTGAGGAGTGAGCCTTTCGTAACAAAGGGCACAGTAAATGGCGAGATCTACAAATCTGAGTGCCTCGAGAAGCGCCTTTTGCCGTTCTTGCAGCAGCACGACGAAGCTCCGCTATTTTGGCCAGATTTGGCATCATGCCACTATTCTAAAAGTGTCCTGGAGTGGTATGAGGCCAATTCTGTCCATTTTGTTCAAAAGGACATGAATCCGCCAAACTGTCCGGAGCTGCGCCCGGTGGAGCAGTACTGGGCAATGATGAAGCGGGAACTTCGGAAGAGCAAGAAGACAGTCAAAGACGAGAAGGACATGTTAAGAAAATGGAAAAAAAAACTGAGAAACTGGTACCGGATGACACTGTAAAGACTTTGATGGAGGGTATCAAGCGAAAATGCGTTCAATTTTACACTCAAGGCTCCATCGATTAACTTTTCTTTTGATTTTTGAAGTAAATATATGTATAAAACTACCCTAAAATTTTGGTTTGCTGTTACTCCGGTTAGGTTAGGTTGATTTAATTGCTTAGATCGTTGATTACTAAAATAGTAGGAGAAGCGGCAGAGACTCGCTTCGTTGGAGCTACTTTCGGAATCCTGGCTTTATATGAAGGTTCAGAGTCCAACGATGCCCAAACCTCTTCATATCCTAAGAAAACTCCCCAACTCGCAGTACGTCCGGGAGGCTCGTGAGCTCTTGTCCTTGCTATCGGTACTCGAATATTTTTTTTCAAAAAAATCGAGAAACGCTTCAAAGTGAAATTGTATTCTCAAACTGATGACCTCATTATTAAATGATTGATTTGTTCTAATGAAAAAAGCATGTTTGTTGCTTTCAATTACTTCGGAGTGACATGTCTTATTTCAGTAGAAGATATTTTTCTTTTATTTTGAGATCTTGGCCAATTTCAAATCAATAATTGCTAACCGGTGCAACTTTCGACGACTTAACCTTATTTCGATGTTGGGGTCAATATGACACCAAATAAACTTTAAAAATGCGATAACCTTTTAAGTTTTGCACTTGAAAGTTTGAAATTTCTCGACTACTCTTAATTCATGAAGAGCAACCATTTTCAATAGAGTTCAAAATTTTCCGACATGGGTAGTACAAAAAAAGTTACGAATAAGGTGTTAGCGGGTCATATTGACCCCGATTTCGAACTTAGTTTGAATACTCATTTTCAGTCAAATCTATAAGAACTTGTACCCAAATTGTTAGTTTGAGTTTCAATTTTCAGTTTCTGATAAATATTACCGTTTGTGACCAGGTTGGCCAGCGGGAATCGGTGCCGAATGGGGCCATGTTTGGCATGCATAGATGTATACAGAACCGTCCTTATAAATCTCAGGTTTATTAACAGAATACTAATTGCTCATAATACCGAACAAGCGACAATGTGGTCAATCAATAAAAACGATCTTAAAGTTTTGTAATATTCTTGAAAGCTTATTTAATATCGCATCTAAAATGATATTGACATTCTGATTCAAATACTGACCATGGATTCTACGTGAAAATCATCCGGAAAATCCGGAACATCCGTAAAACTGGCTAATCCGTGAATCTACTTCTAGAATTCTGCAGTTTTTTTTCGAAAACATTTGTTCACGTTGCATTGGCATAAACTCGTAGTGAAAAAGCCTATTGATCATATAATGACCATTAGCGCATCGCAAAAAATTTTTTTTTTTTGAATTCTCAAGCCCCCCCCGCCTTCTCATATTGTGACAAATGTCAAAATAAGCTAGATGCCAAATTTTTGGACTTGGTACTGTGGGCAAATATGGAGGGAAAATATATTAAATGCTATATCTTTTGAAGTAGTACTCAGAAAATTACAATTCATACCTCTTTTTAAAGGAAATAGCCTTAGTTTTTAATGCAGATGGGAAAGTGGGATACTGGGTCAGTTTGTCCCCAAAATTCTCTGTTTTTAATAATTTTTTTGCTCCGTGATGCAAACCATACATTTGCTGCAGTTTTTCTAATATGAAAAGATCTCAGAAATCGAATGGAACCTTTTTGACGATTGTCCGAATACGAGTTGGGGTTATAGACACTTTTGACATTCATATTGATTTTTATCATTTTCTCGTGCATATTTCTCTATTATATTTCATTTAATTTTAATAAACTGTACCTTTTTGAACGTGGAAAATCCTCAGGAATACAAAAAAAAAGATTCGTTACCGGAAAAAATTCATAAACATTAAATTTTCTGTCATTTAGTCTCGATTTCACATTTTTAACAATAAATCGAAAATAATAACTCCATTTAACAATGCAATTCTTATTCAATTTACTACTTTTAGTGTAAAATATTCTTAGGGATCACATGAGAAAAGTTTCATTCCTGGAAAAATTGGGTAAGCTGACATTTAATGAAAAAATGTGATTTGTATAGTTAATGACAAAAAATTTGATGTCTCTGAATTTTATCGGTAACGAATCTATTTTTGTTTTATTCCTAAGAATTTTCCATGTTCAACAAGTTACTTTTTATGAATATTGATTGAAAAGTAATAGAGATGTATGCGCAAGAAAATGATAAAATTTAATATGAATGACAAAAGGCCCTATAACCCTAACTTCTCCAATTCAGACAAAGGTTAAAAAGATTCCGTTCGATTTCTGAGATTTTTTCACTTTAGAAAAACTACAAAATATGTGTGATTTGCATCACGAAGCAGAAAAATTTTAAAAAATAGGGGATTTTGGGGAAAAACTGAAGCAAAGAAGCAAAATTATCTCCTTTCAAATACTAAGGGACCATTCATAAATTACGTAACGCAAAAATTGCCCAAAATTGACTCCCCCCTCCCCCTATGTAACAAATTGTCACAAATTTTTCCATCCCCCCTCCCCTGTTACGTAACAAATTCCAAGAAATTTTTTTTTCTTCGATGAAAACATGTTACGTAACGATCTAGTTAACACCCCCTCCCCACTATGTCACAATTTGTCACAACTTGTCGTACCCCCTCCCCCCCTAAAAGCGTTACGTAATTTATGAATGGTTCCTAAAGTTATTTTCTTTAAAATGAGGTATGAATTGCAATTTTCTAAGTAGTACTTCAAAAGTTATAGAATTTAATATGATTCTTGCATATTTTCCCATTGTACCTAATACAAAAATTTTAAGCAAAGTGGGTGGTGGTCTAGAAATGTCCAAATGATGTAAAATTTGGCATTTGAGCTTACTTTGACATTTGAGAATTCAAAAAATTCCGTAAAATTTGGAACATTGGCTGAACTGATCAATTCATAAAACAGGCCTTAGGACCATGTGTGTTTAAAGTTTCTTGATTTTTTTGGTTACATAATGATCTTCTGAAAGAACTGGAACATCATTTGAACTGGTCAATCCAAGAGCCTTGTCCTAGAGCTATAAGATTTTTTCGAAAATATTTTTGTGAGTATCATTCGTATATAATCGTACCCTTCGTTCTAGATTCTAGATTCATGAATTGACCCATTATACGGATGTTCCAGATCTTCCGGATGATTTTCACATAGAATCCAGGATAACATCCATCGACATGTTTATGGAAATAAGAAATGCCAAAGACGCTGAAGTATTCCAAAACGATATCAATATATTCCACACATGGTGTAGCAAAAATTCACTACAGCATAACGTAAAGAAATGTAACTCAATAATCTTCAGTAGAAAAAAAATCAAATATCCCTATTAGCATTCACTTAGGAAACCAACTTGTAGAAAATGCAAAATTGTGCGAGGTCTAGGCAACAGTTTAGAGTCTAAGCTCTCATTTGTGTACCATTGCAATGAAATAATAAATAAAGCAAATGGTATGCTGAGTTTTATTAAACGCTTCAGCTATAATTTTGCAGACCCTTACACAATAGAATCATTGTACAATACATAAATGTCAGACCAATTTTGGAATATTGTAGCGTAGTATGGAACCCATACACTGTCCTGTTCAAAGAGCGCATCGAATCAGTCCAAAAACAATTTCTTTTGTACGTTTGTCGAAAACTAAACTGGATGACATTTCCTGTTCCATCGTATAAAGCACGTTGCATGCTCATTATTATGCAAACACTAAAAGTACGTTGCGAATTGGCCACACTTTGCTTTATCAACGACATTATTTCTCAACGTGTACAATCCGCATCATTATTTTCGTAATTGAAATTTTATGTAGCTAGTCCGTTAAGAACTCGTAAACTTCGACAATAGTATGATGCGCCATTAAAATGAAAAGTGTGAAATAATTGACCTGTCCATGTCTAGAAAACAACTTAAATTATTTATTATTATTATTTATTCTTTTTTTTCATCTGACCTATGTTGGTCTACATGAAATGTAGTTGAATGGGAAAAGCCCATTTCAGGATATACTTCAGAAGCAATCCTCAAATGGGCGTAAAAACCCATTATCTTTTCATATATTCACACCTGATTACAATGGATTCACACTACAATAAAATATAATAACATAGTACACAGCATTACATAAATAAAAATACAAATATTACAAAAAAAATTAATCTTAAAATCTAAGTCAACCTTCTTAGTCTATTTTTGAAAACATCACAAGATACAGAAAAGTCAAAATGGCCATAAACACAATTAAAAACATTATACATCGCCCTAATGGGTTCGTTTTGACCGTACTCGGTGCGTTGAAACTCGAGTCTTAAAAAGTTATGCGATCTGAGACTTCTCGGGGGCACATTGACTATTATTTGTGACAGAATATCTGGAGCATCTATTTGGCCAGTTAATATCTTCCCAACAAATACTGCTCTAAATGTGTTCCGCCTTTTGGCTAGGATTTCCATATCGAGCAGACGACAGCGATCGATGTACGGTGGTAGCTCTGTTGGGTTACGCCACGGCAGAGTTGTAAGAGCAAAACGGAGGAATCTTGCCTGCACTGCTTCTATTCGATTGATCCAAATGCTTGTGTAAGGACACCAAATGGGTGCTGAAGCTTCCAAGACAGATCGCACAAGTGAAAAGTAGAGTGCCCGCAAACAATATGGATCAGTGAACTCTTTGGCGATTCTTATAATGAAACCGAGATTTCTATTTGCCTGTGCTGTAACATTAGAGTAATGATTTCTGAATGTCAGTTGTGAGTCCAGAAGTACACCGAGGTCTCTGACAACTGTCATTCTCTCTAGCGATTCCCCGGAAATGGTGTAGTTCCACAGTATTGGATTTTTTCTACGTGTAAAAGATATTATGGAGCATTTGGACACGCTGAGAACCAGCAGGTTGCGATTACACCAACTACAGAAAGCATCTAAGTGTCGCTGTAGTTCCTTGCAATCTTCTATTAATAGCACAATAAGAAACAGTTTGAGATCATCGGCATATATAAGTCTACACCCAGGAGGTATAACAAAACAAACGTCATTGAAGAACAACGAGAAAAGCAACGGTCCTAGATTGCTCCCTTGAGGCACTCCCGACAAGTTGATGAAACTGTATGACTCGTTATTTCCTAATTTTACACACAGAGAACGATTTACGAGATATGATTTAAGCCACCCTATAAAATAATCCGAAGCGCCCAGCCGCTTCATCTTTGCCAGTAGCAGAGAGTGATCTACACGATCGAATGCAGCCTTGAGATCCGTGTATACAGTATCGACCTGAGATCCAAGTTCAATATTTTTAATACAGAGCGAAGTGAATTGGGCTAGATTAGTAGTTGTCGATCTACCAGGAAAAAAGCCATGTTGGTCCTTCGATATATATGCTCTGGTCTCGCGAAACAGCACATTTCCTACTAATATTTCAAATAACTTGAGCCAGCGCAGAGTGAAGTTATGCCACGATAGTTCGCAACATTTTGCTTATCACCTTTTTTAAAAACCGGAAACATAACTGATTTTTTCCAACAGACGGGGAACGTTGATTGCGACAGCGATTGGTTAAAAATTAGTCTTAAAGGCGTACATAATGCGCTTCGGCATCTTTTGATTATAATGGAAGGAATACCATCTGGTCCTGCCGATGTTGAAGACTTTAGCTTTCTCATAGCAGTTAGAATATCTTCGTCAGTAAATTGAATAATGCCTAAATTAATTACATCATGAGGGACATCCTGAAGACTATGTTCCATCTGAGTGGAGTTGGCCGAGACTTTTTTAAACACACTTGAGAAATGCTGCGCAAATAGGTCACAGATGCCGCTTGGGGTACTTGATGTTTCATTTGCAAGGAACATACTGGAAGGAAGCCCATTTTCTTTACGTTTCCCGTTAACGAAAGACCAAAACTGCTTTGGATTTTGTTTCAGGTTCGATTGGGTTTGTGCGGCGTGTCTTGAATAGAGAAAGCGATTATATGCCTTGTAACTGTTGCTGGCTTCAATAAACTCTCGTTTTGTGAGGGGGTTTCGTCGGCTGGTGTAATGCCGAAGTGCAGCTGCTCGCAGTCTTTTCAGTTTACGTAATTGACGATTGGACCACGCTGGTTTTGGTCGGGGACGTGGTGCGGGATCATGTAGTTTGAAAAGTTGTTTTACGACCAGTGAAAGTTTTTCTACGGCAACATCTACATCGATCGCGGAATTTAGCAAAGTATCCCAATCGATTGCTTGCAGTGAGTTCTGGAGCCTATTGAAATCAGTTTTTGAAAAATTGAACTCCCTGACATCTAGCATTTCGTCATAAACAACTAACTGGGGACAGATCTGCGTTACTAGAAGAGGAGGATGGTGTGCGTCACAAGCAACTAACGGCTCAAGGGCTTCTGAAACGGTGCAGTTAATAGAAGCTTCTTCATTTACGAAAAGGAGGTCCAGGGTTCGATTTCGTCTGTTATTTACTGTACACATTTGCAGCATGTTCAATACAGACATTCCGTCCAGTAAGGCAATACTCGCTCTAGAGAAGGTTGATTCAGAAGGGTCTGGGAAGGCATAGCCGGAGGAGGTACTTTTCCATAGAAGTCCAGATTGATTATAATCACCAAACAGTAGATGAGCCGTGTTGGGTTGAATGGAAGTTGCGATGTCAAGTGCTGAGTCTATGTGCTTCTGAATAATATCTATATCATATGCGGAGTCGGGGGGAATATACACTACGCCAACATAAATATTAGTATCGCGACCGCGAATATCTACCCATAGTTGTTCGAGATCGGTTCTAGCAGTTTTATGTTTAGACGAGAGCCGGTTGGACACTGCGATAAGCACACCGCCGCCGCGTTTTTTCCCTGTACTGTCTGGATCGTGATCGTTACGGTAAGCCGTGCACTTTGAGCCGAATAACTGGAGTGAATTGATTTGATCATTCAGTCACGTTTCGGTTAGAACAATAACATCATATTCGGCGTCTGAAACAGCGATGAACAACTCGTCAATTTTGGTGCGTAGTCCTCTCACGTTCTGATAGTAGATACTAAGATGTTCCTGCAAGTAATGTCCTGACGGTTGAGCGGTAGAAAGATGAGCGGCGATGGTGTCCACCTGTAATGGGGGCAGCATCTGTATGCCCTACTTCGGAAGAACATATACATTCATTTCATTGCATATACATTTAAATTGCAACTTAACCGTAGAAATATTGTATAGTATATAAGTAAATATTGTAATACCATTCTTTGTAGTCTACATATGCTTGATGAATAAATAAAGAAACAAATAGGTGACCCAACCCAAAAAATTACAGGAATTTCAAAGTATGCCAAAAAATCCTTCAGCCGGTCCGCCAGCAAGAATTCACATTTTCAAACTCAGGTGAAGTAAAAGATAATTTTAACGTAATCGTATAGTATCTCCGTAAAGAGTCAGTTAACCTATTTAAGGATTGGTTACTTCAACAATATAGCAGAGGCTATGGAAAACCAAAGTAAGATCTTATATTAAACTGCAAAAAAAATTTACATTCCGGGGTGTCTTCTATAAATAAACCAAGGGTGCTCCAGTGAGTAACCCCCTCTCTACATTTCTTTGTGAACCACTTATGGCTAACAAAGAGGGATATTAAAAGAAAAAGGCGTGTTATCAGAACGACCCTAGATGATATCTTCTGCATGATCAAACAAAAAGATTTATCCTAGATGTTGGAAGCCATTAACAAAATCCATAAAAATATCAAGTTTTTGGATGTCCTTGAAACGAGAGAGGGACGGTCCTTCACTTTCAAAATACATAGCAAACCAACACCACCAAATACTTCAAACCATTCTTAGCAGCATAAAATGGCCGCGTGTAACATCATGCGAGCGTATACTCCTAACGAATACATATAAGTCCCATAATCAACAACAGCAAGCCAGAAAAACGCTGTTGAAGATTTACTTTTTCATTGAATCTTATGGATGGGACACACCAGTTTTGGAATTTTTCGTAATATTTTTTAAACAGTGTGGTTGGCTTCAATTTTGCATTGCAATTTTAAGGTGCTCTACTATATAGATTACACATTTTTGAGTGAAACGCATATGGCACTGTTATATTTTAATGGGCAGTACGGTAGAGAGACAAAAAATTATTTTGAGATTCCTATTGTGACTAGGAACACATTCCACAAACTGGAACCAAATCGAACAAGCCTAGCTACCGGATTAACGTGATTGAAGTTTGAGGGATTTTTTGACAGTTTACACTTGCTCACGTTTTTACCGTTAGCTGGTATAGTATGCGTCAATTTATTACCAAATGCGACAAACAGAAAAATATTGTTATTGTGCAAATCGATCCAACTTCACTAGGAAAAGTTATTTAACTTTTAACGAGTTGCTGCATCAGATAGTTTGGCATGGGGTTAATTGTGTGGTTTAGAAGTCAATTCCCACGAACTTATTTGTTTGTGGGGAAAATGGGTTAGTGAGTAGAATGATTGAAAAAATTTAGTTCATGTGATGAGCCCTAACTGAGTTCATTCACCAAAGAGTGAAGCCAACATTTACGTTACGCAAGCGGTTCAATTTGCAGCTGATCGTTTTACCTTGAATCACCCGGCGATGATACGACAAACGCAAGGTAGCAGTTATGTTATACACAATGAAAACGCCGCTCTTCTTGCTGTAGGTCACTGGCATCGCGAAAAAAGCGACAACCTGACTGCCGAAAGCTGACGGGCGAGAGTTATTTTTAGAACTTCAGGTGGAGATGGTCGTATCTCAATCAACCGAAATTAAGTACAAATTGTTGTCGTGTGTTGACTATTTAAATATTTTAAATTTTGAGATGAATTTAAGTAGGATGGCGAAACTAAATTTCTAATTCTTATTAAAATTTCGAACGATATAAAGCGTCGGAACGTTCAAAGTACAAATATCATATTATAATTCGTTACGTTCTGCGTGCACAGTCCTATTCGAAACATTCCAATATCGCTCATCTTCAAAGTACAGCACTTTCGCATGTCGGAATGTGGTGTCCATCTCGACCGATAGGTAAATAATTAATCACATTGTAGCTATAAATAACCGAACCATTACTCATTAAGCGGCTGTGCCAATCATAGCTCCTCTGCGACCATAATTAGCCAACAAAGACGGGCAGGAAAAACTCGAATTCAAATGCAACTTCCACGCGCCGTAACCGATCTGTCTGAGTCTACCAATGAAAACGACATCCTCATCGTTATTTCCGTGGCTGATTGTGGCGGAAAATTAATTAGGCTATAATTCAATGGGTGTCCTTGTGAGAGTGGTTCCATCGGGCACGGTATCGTATGGTATAAATTTTAGGCTTCGTTCCATTCATTGAGTAAGTCTGGTTTGAAGTAGGATTATGATAAATATTTTCGACTCAGCATGACAAAATAATACTTGTTTGATTTCCGTTCAATGCATGCTAGCACTATCGGCTATCAGATATCAAAACCACACGGCCAACCCGTTCGGTTTATTTTTGCTTCCCGACATAGTAAACAGAATCTAATTATAATCCTGATTAGCATAACAACAGAACTGGCACGCCATTCCCGGCATCGTAACCATTATCGTTGTCGTTGCTGCTGCCTATCGATGATCGCCACACGAGAGTTGACAAACAATTGCAGCCAAGTTAGCGAGCGGAATACAGGCGAAAAACAAACGCCAACAACCACCTTGCTTGCTTGCTCTGGGAGATGCACATTCATGGTCATTCGGTAGGGCTTGTGGAAATGCGAGTGGTGGGCGGTTATCGTTTGTGAACATGTGAAGCACGCGGCAGAACTGGTATGCGGCTGTGAAACGACGGATTGAAATCGCCGATTTCGACACTTGGTGCTGTGTGTTTACAGGTAGTCGATTGATTGTGGGCAAGGGGGTCCATTTGTGTGATTGTAATAAAGGGTGTTTCTTTTAGAGATTATTTTTAAAGAAATTGCATGAACTTAAATTGCATGTTTCATGACAAAGTATCAACAAATTTCATCGCATTCAGGCCGCTAGTACACTGTTCGCGGGAAGATCGTCCGATGTTCATCAAAAATAAAAATCTGTGGCAAATATTTGACACGGTGTGTTGCCGGTTTACGAAAAAATACAGGCCGGATAACTAAGTTGATTATTATTCGATAGTGCAATCGTTCAAATAACCCTGCGTTTGTTTCGTACACTGAAAACCGAATCGAACAAATTTGGATTACAAAACGGTTTGATAGCGTTTATCGCAAAAACTATTCTTTCGCCAAAACTACATATCCAGCATAACTCTTGTTATCACATTGCATGTATTAATACTACGTTGGAGATCATCGGCTCAACTATATTTATGATCTACTGTCGCCTTTTTTTTCTGACTCGAACTTTGCCAACGTACAAAACTTACAACATCAACAAATTGCCTGCCAGACTGAATATTGACATCTTACGAACACGTTAGTATAATATTAGAAAAATTCGAATTAGTTGAATTAGAGCTTGCCAATACACTTTGCTTTGAAAAGTAACACAAAATAAAAAACCTTCGTGAAAAGTATTCTGCTTTAATTTCACTATATGTATTTATTATACAAATTTTGTTGTAAATTAACTAAAAAATCGTGTGAGAGTATATTTTTTCTACTAAATCAGTGTAATTTTTTTTGATGAAATATCAGTAAAAGTTACGTTTGATAACTATGAAAAAATCGCTGAAAATCGGTGAACAAATGTCACTTTGCGTTACTATGCTGAGATACCAGTTTCTAAATTACCTGAAATTGCCGATCTAAAACGAGTGTTTATACTGTCAGTTTTACTTCATCTGATGAAAAATATGTTTCCTTGATCATGAATCAAAATTACATCATATTACTGGAAGTATAATGTCATACGCTGCCTTATTCAAATCTTCATCAATAATTTTTACTGAATTTTTTTTTTAGATTTATTTCCTAACAATAATGACTATAATATGTCTGCTTGTCAAGCTCACTTTAGAGCGATGTTGACAGATGTGGGCCAAATCTAATCAAACAAAAACACAAATAAGTCATCAAGACTTTTGTATTATTCATAGAAGTATTTTACTGCGCAAAAACGGCGGTGCTGAACAGTATTTTCATACAGAAAACTTCTAAATTGGAAAGCCCGTCTTTGTAGCTTTCAACAGAAAAGGCATAACAAACCCACGTCAAGTGCCTCGTGCATGTATACTTGCGGATAGTACTGGTGACACGTGGCTTATACCTCACATATCTCGATATTTGAGCTATTACAGTCAAAATGACAATTGGTAACATAAGCAGGAAATATGTCTATTGTTCAGCATATTATTGCCGTATAATGAACCCCCACCTTCTGATGATTTCAAAAGGGTGGTACCACAAATTTTGGAGCAACTCAGATATCGATTTGAGAGGCACTGAATTGAAAGTATATTTAAGTGGTACATATTTGCGTATACTTAATATAGGAAATTCCCCAACATTTGCATGATCTGGCAGGGGAGACGTGTGTTAGATGTAACTTTCTGCCCTGACGGTATTACGAATGAGTTGGTAAACTGGCTCGTACCCAACGAGCTAGTACCGTTGTTATTTGATCATAGGTACATCGTCTTTGATCATTTTAACGTCTCGCTAGATATTGTCACATACCGTAATCCCAAATCTATGAACTACTGACCTCTACGAAGAGAGCGACTAGGTTTCATGACTATCTTCCGACGATTGAATCTCCAAGTAACTTGAATGAGGATGACTTGTCCGCTTCGAGTTACGCGTGCTTCTAGAGGAAACCCTTGGTGGAATACTGAAATTGTTTGAGTAAGCTTGGAATCACGAAATTGCCGTCGATCCTCTGAGTGAAGTGGTTAGAACAGCTTCTGCACAAATGGCTCAAGTCTCATCGAGACTACACAGAAAAAAATCCTTTCATAAATTCACGAAAAAAGGTCACGATTTCGTGAACTGAACGATTTACGAAAACCGTGACCAAGAACCTGAAATTATGAATAATAAACCTCGTATTTATGAAACAATTTGTGTTTTCTAAAAACCAGCTCGCCCCGAATATATACATGGCGTTACATTAGAATGTTTCGTTGGGTTACTGTTGTTGTTCCCTGGACAAGTTTAGTTTTTGGTGTGCTTCTTGTTCATGATTTGGGAACACAGTAGACAGTCAAACGTTGTTCATGATTTCAAGAGCTTATTGGCGACTCTTGTGAATTCTCATAACTTTAGCGGGATTAAAGTTCATGATTTCAAGATATTAGTCGCGATGTTCGTAATTTCTATTCACGTTATCGTCATATTTAAGCCATGACTAGAGTGGTTCATGTTAATGGTTTCAGGATCTTCGTCACGATTGTGAATATTTTTGTAACGAGTTGTGTGATTTGTGTTCATGATTTCAGGATCTTAGTCGCGATTTTTGTAGCTTCTGTTCATGTCATCGTGATATTTTAGTCATGAATAGAGCAATTCATGTTCATGATTTCAGGATCTTAGTCACGATTTGAAATATTTTTGTCACTAGTTGTGTGATTTGTGTTCATGATTTCAGGATCTTAGTCACGATTTTCGTACTTTCTGTTCATGTTATCATGATATTGTAAGAATTTAAACATCCCTACAAATGATAGCACGAGTGCTGCAGCTTTTAACCGACAGTGAAATACGTCACCGTCCCGTAACCGAGACTGCTGAGAGCCGATACTTATAAAATGAGCTTTGAGTTCCGCTCGATCTCATTTAGATTTTTTTTAAGGAAACGATCACAATCCCGATCGTGTTAGGAGATGGAAAAGTTAGCTCTCAAGGTCGGCTTCGACATTGAAAGGCTACGTGTGGAACTGAGCCACTTAGGGAAAGTCTAAGAAGGAAAGAGATGCGAAATCAATTGCGTTCCACAGAAAATTGATCTGTGGTGCAGATCTCGGGCGTCGTAAAGAATAAAAGAACATCTAACCATTGTCAGATAAACCGTTCTAGCGCCTAGAAGTCAGAAGCGAAAGTTACGTTTAATCGCTTGATAGTAGCCATTGTGAAGTTTTGTTAATCAAAAAAATGTAAGTTCCAAACAAAATTGTATTTGCATTAGCTAACAAAAAGACAGTTTCTAGGTCTTGCTTAGATGAAATTTGTAAAAAAAACAAGGGGTGAAGAAAGTGTACCCCTAATCAGTTAGATACCGGTAAGGCAAACCTCATGATTAAATTTCGATCATTGCTAACGATTCGGTATTGGCACGATTAACAGTGTACCCACTGTTAACCGTGGCACTATGGGTCACAGGGGCGGTTTTTTGGTACAAAAATCAATATCTTCCAAACCGTTCATTTTAGAGAAATTATGTCTGAGAGAATATTTGTGGGAATAAAGTTGGCTTTCTTTTAAAGTAAAATGTAACTAGGGTGGTCCTCTCGAACATTCTTTTCGAAAAATTATTTTTCGAACGAAATGGTATAGCAAGGTACTTACTTCAGCAATGTTGTAGAAAAATGTTTTTCAAGAAACATTTTCAAATGCATCAAAGTTATAGCACTATCGGTTTTCATGTTATAATTATTTTTATTCTTTAACTTGGGGTGTTTCTGAAAAAGTCAGTTTTTTAACTATAACTCTTTAAGTAGTTAGTCTATCTTAATACTCTCTATGAAGCAATTTTAGTACTTTTCATTGCGCATATTTTGCTGAAGAATGTGAATCGATATCATTTGTCGTTATCGAGTTACGATCATTTTTTTTAAATAAAAATGATAGTTTTCAATGACCTCTAACTCAGAAGGTTGCAAAAAGTAGCAGCTAAATTTGTACTCTTTCGAAAATGCATGAAAAATCCTATCAAATATCTCGATATCAACTTTTGCTTTTTTGTCCTTCGATGTCATATATAAACAACAACACCACGAGTCGTGACAGTTTAATTGGTATCAATCCCATTCATGTATCGAATCGCAGTAGCCGACGACTGCTTTTATGAACGCGTGTAGTGCTTTGTATTATTAGTTCCGTTAAAATGGATAAAAGAAAATCATTCGATCTCTGGAAAGTGCCTAAAGGTGAAAATAGAAATAAAATAAAGGCTGGGTTTGAGAAAATTATGAGATCATTTGATGTGGGAGAAAATGAAAAAAAGAATTTCGCTCGGAATGCAAAAGCTGTACCAATTAAAACATGTAAAAGGTTTGATCAATTTTGGAAAGACAGTCATCAAATTGAGACGAAAGACGATAAAAATTCGAAATATTTTGAGAAGCTGTTAACAGTTCCAAAAAAAGCACTTCCTCCTAAAACAGCATTCACAGAAATTCGTCGCTTACTCAGAACAGAATGAAGGGTAATCCTGAATTTGCTTTTTAAAGTAACATGCTCTACATTTTATACTGTTTATATAATGTTCAAAATTATAGGCCGTCCAAAAAACCAAGTGCATGAATTGTGCTTGAAAAGGAAAAGGAAACTTAATCTTTGGGAAAAGAAACACGATTCAGATAACTATAGCGACGACGATGCTGATGATGTTGATGATTGTGATTATAATAATTATGATGATGTCGATTATAATAAAATAGTTATGTAGAATAGTAAAATAAATATCTGCCTGAGCCTAACGTTTTCAATATTTGTGTACATATATTTGACAAGCTCAAAAAATCATTTAAAAACTCGACTTTTCGATCTAGTAAAGCAGGTGCTAAATGGCGATGACCAGGCCCTTAACCCATTCATGCCCATGTTGTTTGTGGACAACAACTTTTTTAAACAGCTATAACTTTGGATTGAGGCGAGATTTGCTCACAAAAACAAGTAAGGCTCATTGATGTGATTGTTGCCTTAAATTTGAGTATTAACAGTTACAAGCATCAGCTCTAGAACTGAAGTTATTGCAATTAGTCTGATTGGATTCCTATGGAGCAGTGCTGCCAGGGACAGTTTACGTTGACGACGGAAAATGATTTTTTCATATATCTTCATTATGGTGCAATATTATTGAAAACTGATAAAACTTATCAATTTAGACTGTCGTTGGCTACGTTTTCTACGTAATTGGACTATTGTAATTATTCTAGGAGAATTGCATTGAGCATTACAAGTTAAAAATTGACCAGCTTCTAGCACTACCACGGAAGCACCTATCTTTATGAAAATAGGCTTTTCGTGTTTCTTGACCCAACCGTTTTCAAGGAAAAATAGTTTTGAAACCCTACATGCACTAGAAAAAAGTTGGGCATGAAAGGGTTAAAAACAGCCGTAAGCTGATGTCATTTGATCATAATGTTGATGTCAACATTTTTCGCTGAAGGATAAAAAAGCAAAAGTTGATTTTGAGATACTTTATAGTATTTTTGATGCACTTTCGAAAAAGTACAAATTTAGCTGCTACTTTTTGCAACCTTCTGAGCGGAGAAGTGGCAGCACTGCCGAATCTCTCGGAAGTGATTTTGTGTTCCTCCCATAGTTTGCAAAATTTTGCAGTGAAATGTAATATATTTGATAGGAAATCGAAGTTAATCGCTCGGTAGGTCGTTTCTCCTGTTGTGTTATGTGTTGGTAGGCAAAAGTATCGTTGGAATAGTTTAATTTGACGTAGTGATTTTATCGTCACATCACAATTATTTTACTATGTATGTGCGCGAGCTACCAAAAAAATGTTCCCACTTAGCATCGACAGCGCCATCTGAACTTGACTAGTTGATGCAACGATTTCACTGATTCCCAGGTTAACTCATTCCGGAACCGGTTCGGATATCTGAATGGAGTCAGTAGTGTTATCCACATTATTCATATTCTTTATCTTATTAATTCAATAATTTTTTTATTGTTTTATTCATGTTAATTGTTTCATTTGTTTTAATCATTTTATTAAATTGTTAGTTTTTCCCAGTTCATATATTGTTCAGTTTCTTCATTTTATTAATTCGGTTTAGTCAGTTCTTTTAGTTATTGGATGACAGCTAGTTAGCTTGAAACAATTTAGTTTACTCTCTTAATTTCATAACTTTTTTAATATTGTCTGATTTTCATTTGAGCTAATTTGATTTGGTTTATTAATTTGATTTATATGGATCATTCTATCCATTTTATGAATAACTTTTTTTTGTTTCATAATTGTTTTGATTTTTGGTTTGTTTTGTTATTGTTTTTTAATTTATTCAGTTTATTATACGTGTTATACGTGCAGGACTCGAGGCTGTGCTTGTCTCACATATAGTTGCTTGCCAGCTTTGCGTGCGTTTGGCAAATTAATGAATAATACAACAGTTATATGTATGAGAGGTGTCTCATCCCACTGATGGGTGGATTAAATCGGTTTTATGTATACATGTGTGTATATATGTGTATGTGTTTATGTGTGTATATGTGCATATAAATGTTCAAAAAATGGTTGCATTATACACGGGATTGTTTTGTAGTGTACATATATAATCTATTAATGTGAAAAACTGATACTTCTGGATAGAAGTAAGATCTTTCTCCAATTACAGCTCCTTGGAGATCTCCAATGGAACAACTTACACAAGTCCAACAGGCAGTGACACCAGACTAGGAGAAACGGAAGCGCTGAGGAAAACACGGAGTCTATCGGTTCTTTTTTATTATTTCCCCTTTTCTTTCTTAAATAAGCAGGAATTCAAGAAATGTGGATGAGAGTTAAAGGAGACATAAATGGAAGATATGAATGAAGGTAGAAAACTGAAAAAATGGTAAGTTCTAGTACACATGTGTTATGTTATATATACAAATTGAACCATTATAATAAATACGCGTCGATTTCCTGCTTAAATGGAATCGAAAGTTTTACTGTAATGTTACAATCCAATTGATACAAACATTACAGTAAGGCGGGGCTAGTTGATGGAACGATGACCTCGGAACATGTCTGGCACTGTACACGAAATGGGTCATCGGAAAGTCAATTGAGCTAACACCTTCCTAAATCCGTGAACCAAGTTATTTGCATGAATATTTAAATACATGCAAACATCTTTTTTTCTGTAAATCACTACCAGCTAGTGGGAGATAGGAAGGTTAACACACACACACACACACTTTTTGCAACCTTCTGAGTTAGAGGTCATTGAAAACTATCATTTTTTTTAAAATGACCGTAACTCGATAACGAAAAATGATATCGATTCACATTCTTCAGCAAAAATATGTGCAATGAAAAGTACTAAAATTGCTTCATAGAGAGTATTAAGATAGACTAACTACTTAAAAAGTTATAGCTAAAAAACTGACTTTTTCAGAAACACCCTAGGTTAGAGAAGAAAAATAATTATAGCATGAAAACCGATAATGCTATAACTTTGATGCATTTGAAAATGTTACTTGAAAAACATTTTTCTACAACATTGCTGAAGTAAGTACCTTGCTACACCATTTCGTTCGAAAAATATTTTTTCGAAAAGAATGTTCGAGAGAACCACCCTAGTTACATTTTACTTTAAAAGAAAGCCAATTTAATTTCCAAAAATATTCTCTCAGACATAATTTCTCTAAAATGAACGGTTTGGGAGTTATTGATTTTTGTACCGAAAAACCGCCCTTGTGACCCATAGTGCGTGGGTCTTTTTTTTGGTTTCGGATCATTCGTCGGTCACGACTGACCGCCCTGTCACGCGGACATCCGTTGAGAGCCACACTCCCCTTGCGACGTCGCAGAGTTTTTCCACCCTACCCCACGGAGAAAGTACATTCCCGCGTAGACGCAACATACTCGTCTACCAATCTCCCCAACGCCGGTAACACGTGTGGCGAACTCCCGCGATGAATGGCCAAAACCACCGCCATATGTAGATGGCGTCAGTGATGCAAGCATTTCTTCTCGAGTAACGGAGTCACGTGGAGGCTCCTTTCTAATCGGCCCAACAGCTCTGCGAAGAATTGACTGACGGTATCGCCATCTGTGATCTCGAAACCACATTCTCGATACGAATCAAGCGCAGGAACTGCATAATCAGGGTGTCGGTACGTGTATTCGACCAGTGCCACCTTTATACTATATGAAACCCTACCAGTTGCCGTGATCGGATTGTTCCAGTCAGCAGTACGCACCGTCATCGACCTAGCTATCGTAATATCAGGTACAACTAGATAAAAATAAGCACATAACTCTCCGAGCTCTCGATCGAAGCAGTTCGTTTTCTGGTGCTGTGCATAAAGTGAACAAGAATAAATTGTCAGTGAAGGTCAACCATTGTTCGAGGCAGTCTTTGTTCGCCGGTGCCCAGGCTGGTGAAGTGAATACCAGAATAGCCGGAATCGCCGCTATATAAGCTAAGTATTTTTTTTTTCTTTCATTTCCCTTTCCCCGATCGGTCTCTACTTCTGCCCTTTCCCCTGAATATAAGTTTCATCTCTCGTTTACACCACGTGTTATCCTCGTGCCTAAATGGCCGAGGGCGAAGTAACATTGGATGGGAATGATATTCCCATGGATATACCGGATAAACCCGAAATTACTCCCTCCCCTGATTCCCCCAGTCCTCCCCGTATTAAAACATACCCAGCCAGTTCGACTGGACCCTGGGTGGTTTATTTCCGGCCCAACACGAAATCGCCCAATATTCTAGAAATCTCACGGGAGCTGACTGCCAACTACCCGTCCGTGGCTCAGATAACACGTGTTCGAGCTAATAAGATACGCGTTATAGTAAATGACCTCGACCAGGCAAACCAGATTGCTCGCAGCGAGCGTTTTACGAAGCAATTCAAAGTGTATGTGCCTTGTAGAGTTGTGGAGATCGATGGGGTCATCGCCGAACCGGGTCTAAAGTGCGAAGACCTGTTGAAGTACGGGGTTGGCTGCTTTAAGGACCCTTCACTTCAAAAGGTGAAAATTCTGGAATGCAAGCAATTGTATTCCGCAAAAACTGAAGATGATAAGACAACTTATTCTCCGTCAGACTCGATTCGGGTGACTTTCTCCGGATCTGCTCTTCCCAACTATGTCCTCCTGGATAAGGTTCGCCTACCTGTTCGCCTATTTGTACCGCGGGTAATGAACTGCAGCAATTGCAAGCAACTGGGCCACACAGCCACTTATTGTGGCAATAAAAAACGGTGCGGCAAATGCGAGGGAGAGCATGAGGATGACGCTTGCGGTGGAGAAACTGAGAAGTGTATTTACTGTGGGGGCCCTCCGCATGCTCTTAAGTCATGCCCGGCGTACAAGCAGCGCGGGGATAAAATTAAGCGCTCCCTTAAGGATCGCTCGAGGCACTCTTATGCAGAAATGCTAAAGAATGCTTCGCCATCTGTCGCTTCCGAAAATTCCTTTGCTCTTTTGGCTGGCGTTGAGCAAGAATCTGACGACCCACAAGAAGGAACATCATTGGTTAACCCAGGGGAATCCAGGAAGAGGAGAAATCTAGCCTCCCCTACATTGCCTCGTAAGGGTGCCAAGGTGTCGTCCACTCAGAGTGCGCCAACCGCAATCAATAAATCCAACGGAAGTGATGCACAAAAGCCGAAGCAATTTGCTCCAGGACTTGGAAATATTAATTCTAACAAGGAGTACCCACCACTTCCAGGGACATCCAAAACCCCAAGTGTCCCCTTTTTTCAATCAGATACTCAGTCCAGTAGCGGACTAATGAAATTTTCTGACATAGTGGACTTAATTTTCACAGCTTTCAATGTTACTGATCCTCTTAAAAGCCTTCTGATACGTTTTCTCCCTATAGTGCAAACATTTTTGAAGCAGTTGACTACTAAATGGCCCCTCCTTGCAGCGATCGTATCCTTCGATGGCTAAGTCATCGAACGAGGTCACCGATTCGATCACTGTTCTACAGTGGAACAGCAGAAGTATCCTACCGAAAATCGATTCCTTTAAATTTTTACTAAATAGTTTAAAATGTGATGCTTTCGCATTATGTGAAACTTGGTTAACTTCCGATATAAATCTCAACTTCCACGACTTTGATATAATTCGTCTGGATCGAGAAAACCCCTATGGAGGAGTACTTTTGGGGATCAAAAAGTGCTATTCTTTCAACCGAATTAACCTCCCTTCGACACCAGGCATTGAAATTGTCGCTTGTCAAGTTTTAATCAAAGGTAAAGACCTTTGCATTGCTTCCATCTACATTCCTCCTAGAGCCTCGGCAGGGCACCGAACGCTTTGTAATATCACGGAATCCTTACCGGCACCGCGGCTAGTTCTGGGAGACTTTAACTCGCACGGTACGGTATGGGGCTGTCTTCATGATGATAATAGATCAACATTAATCCAAGATCTTTGCGATAATTTCAACATGACCATCTTAAACACGGGAGAAATGACGCGGATTCCTACACCACCAGCACGCGCAAGCGCGTTGGATTTATCTCTATGCTCGACTTCGCTACAGTTAGATTGCATGTGGAAGGTGATCCCTGATCCCCACGGTAGCGACCATTTGCCTATCGTGATTTCAATTGCTAACGGTTCAAGACCATCGGAAACAATCAATGTATCGTATGACCTCACACGGAACATTAATTGGAAGAGTTACGCGACCGCGATATCCGTTAAAATCGAATCCACTCAAGAACTTCCTCCGGAGGAAGAGTACAGGTTTTTGGCTGGCTTGATTCTCGACAGTGCGAATCAAGCTCAGACTAAACCAGTACCCAGCGCGAATACCCATGGACGGTCTCCCACCCTGTGGTGGGATAAAGAGTGCTCAGAGCTGTACGCGGAAAAGTCCACTGCATATAAGGCCTTCCGGGAAGACGGGTTACCCGCTAGCTATCTACAGTACGCGTCGTTAGAAAGGCGAATGAAGAGTCTAATGAAAGCCAAAAAACGTAGTTATTGGCGCCGGTTCGTCGACGGGTTAACGAGAGAAACAGCGATGAGCACTCTTTGGGGTACGGCTCGACGTATGCGTAACCGTAATAGTACCAACGAGAACGTGGAATATTCAAACCGTTGGATATTTGCTTTCGCCAAGAAGATCTGTCCGGACTCTGTCCCGGTACAGAAAATGTACCGCGCCGCGTCTCCTCACGATACCGCGAACGAAACACCGTTTTCGATGGTGGAGTTCTCACTTGCTCTCTTATCATGCAACAATAACGCCCCAGGATTAGACAGAATCAAATTCAACTTGCTGAAGAATCTACCTGACACTGCAAAAAGGCGCTTGTTGAATTTATTTAACAAGTTTCTTGAGGGTAACATTGTCCCTCATGACTGGAGGCAAGTGAAGGTCATCGCCATCCAAAAACCAGGAAAACCAGCCTCCGACCACAACTCATATCGGCCGATTGCAATGCTGTCCTGTATTCGGAAGTTGTTCGAGAAAATGATCTTGTTTCGCCTCGACAGTTGGGTTGAAGCAAATGGCTTACTGTCAGATACACAATTTGGCTTCCGCAAAGGCAAAGGGACGAACGATTGCCTTGCGTTGCTTTCTACAGAAATCCAAATGGCCTATGCTAACAAAGAGCAGATGGCATCAGTCTTCTTGGATATTAAGGGGGCTTTTGACTCAGTTTCTATCAACATTCTGTCAGAGAAGCTGCACCAGCATGGTCTTTCGCCAATTTTAAATAACTTTTTGCTAAACCTGTTGTCTGAAAAGCACATGCACTTTTCGCATGGCGATTTAACAACATCGCGATTTAGCTACATGGGTCTTCCCCAGGGCTCATGTCTAAGTCCCCTGCTCTACAATTTCTACGTGAATGACATTGACGATTGTCTTGCCAATTCATGCACGCTAAGGCAACTTGCAGACGACGGGGTGGTCTCTGTTACAGGGCCCAAAGCTGCCGACTTGCAAGGACCATTACAAAATACCTTGGACAATTTGTCTGCTTGGGCTCTTCAGCTGGGTATTGAGTTCTCCACGGAGAAAACTGAGTTGGTTGTTTTTTCTAGGAAGCGTGAGCCGGCGCAACTCCAGCTTCTATTAATGGGTGCAACGATCAACCAGGTTTTCACATTTAAATATCTCGGGGTCTGGTTCGACTCTAAAGGTACCTGGGGATGTCACATTAGGTATCTGAAACAGAAATGCCAACAAAGGATCAATTTTCTCCGAACAATAACTGGAACATGGTGGGGTGCTCACCCAGGAGACCTGATCAGGTTATACCAAACAACGATATTGTCGGTGATGGAGTATGGGTGTTTCTGTTTCCGCTCCGCTGCGAACATACACTTCATCAAACTGGAGAGAATCCAGTATCGTTGCTTGCGCATTGCCTTGGGTTGCATGCACTCGACCCATACGATGAGTCTCGAAGTGCTGGCGGGCGTTCTTCCGCTAAAAAATCGATTTTGGGAACTCTCATATCGATTGCTCATCCGATGCGACATTCTGAACCCGTTGGTGATTGAAAACTTCGAGAGGCTCGTCGAGCTTAATTCTCAAACCCGATTTATGGCCTTGTACTTCGACTACATGGCACAGAGCATTAATCCTTCTTCATATGCTCCCAGCCGTGTTCGTCTCCTAGATACTTCTGATTCTACTGTATTCTTCGACACATCCATGAAGGAAGAGATTCGTGGAATCCCGGACCATATACGCCCGCAAGTGATCCCCAATATATTTTATAATAAATTCCGAGAAGTCGACTGTGACAAAATGTTCTACACTGACGGATCAAATCTCGATGGGTCCACTGGCTTCGGTATCTTCAACAATACTATCACCGCTTCATTCAAGCTCAATGATCCCGCTTCAGTTTACGTCGCAGAGTTAGCTGCAATTCAGTACACCCTTGGGATCATCGACACTCTGCCCACAGATCACTACTTCATCATTTCGGACAGCCTCAGCTCCATCGAGGCTCTTCGTGCGATGAAGCCCAAAAAGCAATTCCCATATTTCCTGGGGAAGATACGGGAGTCCTTGTGTACGTTATCTGAAAAATCAAATTACCTTTGTTTGGGTCCCCTCTCATTGCTCTATCCCGGGCAATGAAAAGGCCGACTCATTAGCAAAGGTGGGCGCATTAAATGGTGACATATACGAAAGACCAATCTGCTTCAACGAATTTTTTAGTATTTGTCGTCAGAGGACACTCAACAGTTGGCAAACCTCGTGGAGCAATGGTGAACTTGGACGATGGCTACATTCCATTATCCCAAAGGTATCAACGAAGCCTTGGTTCAGGGGGATGGATGTGGGTCGGGATTTTATTCGTGTAATGTCCCGACTTATGTCCAACCACTACACCTTGGATGCGCATCTGCGGCGTATTGGGCTTGCGGAGAGTAGTCTGTGCGCTTGTGACGAGGGCTATCACGACATCGAGCACGTTGTCTGGGTATGCGCCGGGTACTTGGACGCCAGGTCTCAGTTAAAGGATTCCCTTCGGGCCCGAGGTAGACCACCCAATGTCCCAGTCCGAGATATACTGGCAAATCGTGATTTCCCCTATATGTCCCTTATTTATACTTTCATAAAAACGACAAATATCCCAATTTAGCCCCTCTCTTTTTATTTCTCGTTTTAGAAGCTTTCTCTTGCCTTGTGGGACCGATCAGCTCCAGACTGCAACTATGTAACCGCCGTCGCACTTACCACTACGGAAACTGAAGCGAGAGCGACTCAAGGTCCGATGACTTTTGAAGGATTCCCCGCGGGTCCGAAGAATACCATCCGCCAATCCGACCTACTAGACTGAGGCGGTAATCTTTCGCTGATCTCCCGTTTGAGCGAAAGTTGCAAGTTTTGCTCTTCTCTCCCGGTCACCATCTACGCTTTCTCTCCCCTGTCCTTGATACAACTGCTTCTACAGCCCCCCTCTGAATATCTTGACCAAGCATAAGTCTCCGCTAAAAAAGTTCAAATTTGTATTCTGTATTCCTAGTTTTAAGATAGTTGTAATTTTACCTCTTTGTTAAAACTATTGTCCCCCATCTTGTAAATAGAATTGTATCCCTAGTCTTGAAACACCTGCGAATTTTCTCATAAATATTTGTTCCCCCTTTTGTGTACCAAACTATATTGTTAGTTTTAAGATAACTGTAAATATTTTCTAAAAATTATTACTATTGAATTCCTTGTTTTAAAATTTTTTCATAAAAAAAATCTTTCGCCCCCTCTCTTGTATATAGAATCTTATTTCTAGTCTTAAGATAGCTGTAAAATTTTTCTTTTTTAAAAAAATATTTCAACATTGTAACCTCCTAGTTTTAAAATATACAAAATGTAAAAACAAAAGAATTTGGCACCGCCAAGCTAACGCATTTGTGCCTATCAAATAAACGAAATGAATAAAAAAAAAAAAAATAAGCACAAGTTGTAAAAAGTAGGGCGCTGGTCGCTCGTTCGAGTGCAGATACGATGATCAGGTGTAGGCGTAGGTGTCGATTGAAGTCACCGACAAACCCGAATGCAATAATTATAAAGACGGTTTATTCTGATTATTGTTAGGTCTCGTTTCGTTATTACGTAGAGTTCTAATGGATTTTAAATATACGTTCGCATCTCAGTTCTTTTGGGCTAGATTTTCGGTAAATTGTAGTAAATGAGAGATTTTGATCGGGTTCTTCGGAAGGTCCGAATGCGATTGGGTGTTTGAGCTTCCTAATTAACCTGCCCTGGATAAAGAGCCTCAGCCGGGCCATTACAAAGCCTCAGCAGCCTCTTCTCGGAGAGTGGCGCTAAGCTGCTGGAGGTTGAGAACTGAAACATTCGTTACAATATTTTATTTTAGAGCTTACTTTCAAGTAATGTAACTAATCTTCATGATGCCAGCAGTTTTATCATGGTATTCGTAAATTCTCTTCGCCGTATCGTGATCTATTATTTTTTGGTTACTAACGATTTTTTACTCAGAATAACGTGACAATATGAACTGGATCATTAAAATAAGAGTCATTCGCGACATCTGGTTCTGTGAACTATATCACGCACACTATTTGGGTTTTTTTCGTTTTCTGCCAAGACATCACAATGAACCTTATCAAATGAATAACGATGTTCGAGGTTCTAATAGCTTTTTTATATCTACTGCACGTACCTATAACTGGTCGCTAGCAGCTGGGTATTTCATGAAAAAGTGCATTGAACAAAAATGATTCCACGTATAATACTCCAAATTGTGTGAAAGAGTTCACGTAAAAATTACTTTACCATGTTGCATGAAATTGTAAATTATTAGGGATATCTTCTAAATATCACAAGCACGCAAATAGATGCTAGATAGATGGTGAATCATGTGCTAGGAATCATGAACAAGTTCACGAATACATCAATAATATTTTGATTTCGTGAACTTTTTCACGTAAACGAATGATAAGTTGTGACTATTATACTAGGTATCATGAACCAGTTCACGAATACATTAATAATACTTCATAGTTTCGTGAACTATTTCGCGAAAACGAATTGTAAGTTGTGACTATTATACTAGGTATCATGAACCGGCTCACGAATACATGAATAATATTTCATGATTTCGTGAACTATTTCACGAGCACGGATATTAAATCGTGACTAATATATTAGGCATCATGAGTTAGTTCACGAGGATTGAATGGATTCAGGAATAAAGCCGTGTGGTGTCCGGCGGGCTGAAATCTTTTTGCACTATTTCAACCAAGAATAGAACCTCTGGGAACTGCTCCCATGTCGTAAGAGGCGACTAACAACATGCTAGGAGTTCCTAGGCCGAGGTTTTGCTCCGTACCGAAGACTTAATCTGGACGGACCTTAAGGTTTTCCATATTACCCTCTTTCCAGTCTGTATTTAGTGAATCACTGACATATACTCACCTTTTCTGATTCGCCTTTCTTGATTGTGTACCAACGTTTTAAGTTTCTTCTGGCGGTTGTATATTAGCCGTAAATGACGAAATCTAATTCTACACTAAGTAACAGAATATATTAATATACCGGCACTTCCACGCCAAGGTTTAACTTCCAAAGCTTTGGTTTAAAAACCGTTTTTAAAAAATGGAAACTTTCATGTAGGAAATTTATTGAATTGGCCTAAGATGGAGCTGTCGAATTTCACAAAAAGCTTTTTATGTTGCAAGTGATCTGTAGTTGTGTTAAATTAGGTATTTTTCTATTATATTTGAAACCGTCTACCGACAAATCTACATTTACGAATACCTCCAAAAGTGACTTCTTGAGGTCTCATGAAGGCCTGACACTAGCTTTATGATACTGTTGCTTTTCTAAACAGTAATAAAAATCTCAACATTCAAGAACTTCACTTTGTCAGAAAATGTAGGGCCATCGGAAGCTAAAACTTCGTAAAATCGCACTCCTGGTCCTTTTTTCAGTGCAGTACTCTACGTCACTCGTTCAAATTTGCACCGCTCTTATGGTAGTCGGTATTTGCTAGTATTACTGTTCTCCCATCCATTCTGGTAGTCAAACGGTGGGATAGCAAAATTCTTACAAGTTTCCTATCTCATGCCTCCACGCGAGTCTAAGTCTATTGATGACATTTGGTCCTTAGACCGCAGAATGAGAGGGTGTGAACAGAATGAGAGGGTGCGAACAGATCTAGTCGAGAAAACATTGCCGTAAAAATGAATAGTTGATCGGAAATTAGCCCCAATACGACTAATCTGACTAGTATCTATGAACACGGGTCAATACGTATTGAAAATTCGCCGCGTCTGTTTTTATGAACCTAATTTAAAGCTCCGTTATTGCTAACAAGCCCGTGCATCAGGTTAACAATCCTTTATATTTCCCTTCAGTGTTCGGTATTATCGCTCGTATACTTGTATTCCACAAACAATCCGATATGGAAAATAAGAAATACTTTCCTTGATTTATAACATCTCGCGCTATTTTTGCCAGTATAATATGCTGTCACTTGGTAGTTTTCAAGCCAATAAATATATCGTAGAGAAGAAGTAGCGAGTTCTGTCCAAATACTGTTGCAATAAATAGTGATCCGGCCCATTATGCAGATAAGATTAACTTTTCCAGGCAATACTCCCACGATCGGCTGTGTGGAGTTCAAATTGTTTTTGTTTAGGGAACATAGTATACTCTCGGTAGCCGGCTGCCCAGAGTTTAAAAATAACCAAAAACTAAACAAGATCATCTCTTTTTCGAGTGATCGTGCACTCGAAGACTAACTAAACAACTACCTAATAAAATATGCTTTACAGGTCGCATCGTTTGCTTGGAGCGAATCCTAGACCTGATACCCTTCCAAACCACCAACTCCGCGACACCTATGGAAGAGTCTGATGAATCGTCGTCCTTCCGTTAAGTAGGTGGAGCATCAACACTTCCCGTCTACCTTATCCTTTATCCTTCCCCGTGAACGATGGAGATGGGGGCGGCCGGCAATGATGGCTATCATGCTGTTGAGGTTTTAATATGGGTCGGATTGGTATGAATTCCTACTTACCACTTCCTAAGCAACTCTTATTAGATAATCAGCAGTCAAACATGATGAAGTCAGTGTGCAATCCGCCAAAATCATCGTCACAACGCAACGCAACGCAACGCAACGCAACGAGGATTGAATGGATTCAGGAATAAAATTCCTGATTTCGTGAAATAGTTCACGAAAAAATTGCCAGAATATTTTGGTTTTGTGAACTAATGTTCCTATATCTATGGAAAAATCATGAGTCAACCTTTTATTTTATGAATAATGTTCATAAAGTTGTGAACTAGTTCGCGTGCTAACAATCGAATTAGTAATAACTTGACGGAAAGCGTGACTAAAGTTCACAAAACAAAAACAAATATTTCCACTAATGAAAGCGTTATGTGGGCTTTACTGAAAGGAAATTGAACATAATTATAAAAGCCTTGATTTTTGTTTATGGTCCTGTTTTCGTAACGTAGAAATGTGATTGCTCCAGAATTCATGGCACTTTATTCACGATTTTGGGAACAATTATTTTTTTTTTCGTGTAGTAGATTAAACAAAATACTTACGATATTGACAAATTTCCACGTCAGTTCGATTTGAATTTCTTATGGTGAATATTCATCTGACGAAGATGTAGTATTGAACTACATCGATCACGATATTCGGGATATTTGTTTGGGCGAGTACCCGCTGTATGCAATGCAACATGCGTATCAGCGGGGGAAATCTACTACCATCCTGTTAAGCGGACCCTACACGTGTAGAAATGTTGTCAATAAATCGATTATTGATCAATATATTGATCATGTAAGGGTATCTTGAAAATATTGATCATGTAGAAATCAAATGGGATTGACGTATTGAAGCAGTCTTGACAATATTTTTATTGACAATATTCTTGTCCCGTGTAGGGTCCGCTTTACACAATGTTATCTACAACATTGAGAAAGCTTTTTCGCAAATGCAATCAAGCTTAGTAGTTTTTTTATATTGAAGGTGCTTTTGACAACGTGTCTTACAGATTCATTTTGGAAGCGGCATGAGATCATGGAGTACCTTCATATATCACGAACTGGATACACATAATGCTTAGCAACCGATATCTGTCCTCATCGTTAAGACAAGTAGAGATAAAATAACTGACTAACGGCAGATGCCCTTAAAAGGTGTGCTGTCACCACTTCTATGGAACCTTGTTGAAAAAGCTTAATGAACTTGGATTTCTAACATATAAGTATGATTTTTCATATAATGATCAACAGTATTTGCATTATCCCACTTTTTGATTCCAGACCTTATGAGTTGTTGAGCAATGGTGTCTTCATGTGAGACTATCCGTTATTCCAAATAACACATCAGTTGCGCCTTTCACGCAACGAAGGATTACAATCGGAGCTCGTCCGTTGCAGTTCTTTGATTCTGAAATTATTTTCGCTGAGCAAGTTAAATATAATGGAGTAATGCTTGACTCAAAACTGAATTGGTCAACACACATCGATTTCAGAATTAAAAGAGCTTGCATGGCCTTCGGCCAATGTAGTGGTGCTTTCAGCAAATCTTGTGGACTCAAACCCAAGTACATTCAGTAGATCTACACAATAACTATTAGTTTAATACGGGCATACGGATGCCTTGGGTGGCGATAGAAGGAAGAAGTCACGACAATCCAATCAAAGTTAAACCATTCTCAGATGATGGTTTTGGTGGTAATAACAACACGACAATACCTACTGCTGCTCTAGTGGTACTACTACTTTCTTGTGCATACTGTTCTAAAGTTATTGGACTCTGGAACAGTATCCAATAGCCACATAAGACCGTGGCTCCAAATGGATACTTGGGAAGAGTATACACTTGCTTCCAGTCACCTTATACTTAACTGAAGTTTTCCTTTTAAAACTTTCAATATGAGAATTCCTGCTCGCGAGGAATCGCTATCTGGCTGTATGGAGCGACAACTTGAAGAATACGAGTTTATTACAGTGACGGTTGTTTGCTGGAGGGTTGAGCCGGTGCTAGTGTCTATTGTCGTGAAATGAAATTAGACTAAACCCATTCGCTTGGTAGAAACTAAACCGAACTCCAAGCAGAAATCTTCGCGATTCGTGTGGCGTACAATCGACACTTCAACAGGAAATTTCCTGTGAAAGAATTTATTTACAGTCTGACAGTCAGGCTGCCCTAAATGCATTTAGTTTGGCAGATTAGAGAACAAAATTAGTATTCGTATGTCGAGCTCAAATCAAAGAACTTAGCATTTCAAATGCTATCTACCTTTTATGGGTTCTCGGACATTCTGAATTCTAATATTATTGGGAATGAATGGGCGGACGAATTGGCTAGAGCAAGCAGTGCGACTGACTTCGTTGGGCCAAAACTAGTTCTATCACTGTCAATTAGTTATATAAAGCACATGATTCGGTCTTGGGTTTCATCCGAACAAGCTGAACATTGGCGTAGTTTACAAACGTGCGTCCAAAAAAATACTTTTCTGCCGGATGTGAGTCCAAAAATGGGCATGTTTCCACACAGTTGCAGAATTCTAGTCCAGGCAGAGACTGGATATGGCAAACTCAATCAACACATTGTTACTATTCAGCGTTCTGAGTATTATTCGTGTGATCTTTGTAAATTCGATTATGGAACTTCATATGATTTGATATGTAAAAGCCCTGCAGTAATGCAATTGTCTATGCGGATTTTTGGTTCTCTCTCCATAGATCAACCTATGAACAGGAAGTTAAAATTCAAGGATTTGCTATTGTTTTTAACCCAGAGTGGTAAGGAGCTGTAACCTATATCAGTAGGGTTCATTATTCCTTCGGGAGTGAAAAATCCAAGCTGTTTATTGTTTTGTGTTGCCATTTGGCACATCCCTACCTTTTTTCACCTGGGATGTAATCAGTGATAAATTTAAACCTGTTTTTTAATGAAGGTGTTTCTTTCTTCCGTTCACACAAAGTTTGGAAGAGCAATCATATCTAAATTCAGCAGGCTTATTGCTAACTATAGCAATAGGATACGGCATAATGAAGCTACTGTTTATCTGCAAATATTTATTCATAGCCGATACTTTTTTGTCTTGACGAGCAACTAATTAAAAAATACATTAGACATCTTCAACGAATAAAATAGCTAGATACCCGAGCCCCGTAGAAATGGAAATCGAACATCGCATTCCATTTTTAGCTATAGACTGCTATCCTAAATTTATCCCAACCAATCGCAACAGGGTGTAAGTGCACCGCCTACTAGAGAATTCAAAATTATCAATTGGTTCGTCCTATCCAGCAAAAAATGAACGTTGCATTAAATTTAATTAATAGAATCATCCAATTAATAATCAGTATCGATACTGGTCAACAGAACCAGCTGATACACATGCGTCTTCGTCGGAACGATTACCCTACAACACTCATCAATCGCAGTAATCCTACTGTCACAATAACAGCAGCAAATAGTCAAACAACATGCATATCCCACTCGTACATTCCAAAGCTAATAGCAGAAGTCTAAAACAAGATTATTCAAACGGTTAAAGAAGTAACAAAAATACAAGAACTGTGAAATTTTGCTTCTCTAAGGTAATGGAATTTATACCTTGGTTTGGGAAAACTAACATCATATACATCATTGTTTGCAGGAACTGTGAAGGCTGCTATACAGGAATGACCAAAAATGTAGTGCAAACTAGATCGCTGAAAATAAGTGGAAATTTGAAATCTTTGAACTTATTATGCTATATTTCACCTTAAGGAGGAAAATTTGGTAAAAATTTAAACTTGTGTCTAAAACTAGGCCGAAACTAGACATTTTATTTTTTATTAAATTTTATCCATGCCTCGTAAAATGGTTCAATTCCTAGTATATTCGTTACGACTCCTCATTCGTGATCGTGGAATAGTTACTAAATATTAAAATATTATTCACATAAGTAATTTCAAATTAGTGTATCCCCAAATTATGAACTATAATCAGAAAAAAAAACATGAAAACAAACTGAACCTTTTTGTGTTTTGTGAAAACACAAAAAGGTTCAGGAAATCGTGATTTTTATCATGAATTAGAACGGATTTTTTTTTGCGTTTAGACTAAATGGAAGGCCATGGTTGGAGGTATAGTTACTTGAAAAAATAATGGTGCTGACAATATTTTTGTAAATCCCACAATATTTCTTTCGAAAACCGAGCTTTGATGTTCCAGAAGAAAATGTTTGTCTACTTATCAATTCTAGCATTGATATTTCTATTCTCTCTTTGTAACAACAATCCTTTAATAATTTCCAGTCCAGTAACTACGAATAAAACTGCTCTACTACAATAACGCCTTTTGCGACTACCAAACCGCATGTCGTTAGAAGCGTAGGTGAAGAAGCTACACCACCCACACCCTCCCAGTTGAGTGGTCTGCTACTGAGACTTGAAAATGGTGCACATTCACAGAATCTCGTGCCCCACACGCAGTCACGTTTTTTTCCAGATCGATTGTTCGTCCCCATTAGCTTATCGTGTGAAGTGTGACGATCACACTTGGACCGGGGCGGGGCTGCTTTTCCGCTGCGTACCCGTGCCGCAGCATCAGACAACGCCGATCGCTGGCAATTATTCACGCTCGATTTGGCGTTGATTCGCGAAACTAAACTGATAAACAACGCGGTTGCTCTAGCTAGCAGATGGTACTAGGTATCGTGCGAGGTTGTTGATATGATATGGATCGTCCCCGTGGGCGTAATCGATTTCGGAATGAGCGCGCGTGCGGAAGGTCAAACACTGTCACTCCCAATCATGGGTTCGTTTCGGATTAAATGCTTTGGCTTATTGCTGCTGGTTCGATTTAGCTAGGGTATGAAGGTATTTTTGACTCGGAAGTCGGAATGCAACCGTATGACGGAAAGAGAACACGCAAGGTTGCGTTTTCGCTTCAAGAATGTTGAATAATTATAAATTATGGTTAGCAACGGTAGCTTTTTTTTCGCTACGCCAAGGACTGTGAAGGGCATTTGAAAAATTTTCCGATTGATCTGGTCGCTCAACTAAATAGAATCTTCAGGGTAATCAATTATAATAATGCTTCTTAAACATTTATAAAATTAGCCGATGGGAAAAATATGGTTGATATCTATAGGAAGCTTTCCACAATTTCCATTATCGCATATAAACCGCTTCTGATACAGCGAAAAATCGTTGGATTGATCCCGCATCATTGCTAAAATCATTCATCAACAATATACGAACACCATTAATCAAGAAAATCAGATCAATGGGAAAAAAACGCTTACCGCTGCCACAAAGCCCACCCATCTGCTTCGATATAGTACGTACAATACGGTTCACTTCCGCCGATTGTCACAGCTCTGAGCTAAATTTAACGGCTAGATAAGTCATACGGTCCAAGGGCAAAAGGTAGCAAGATTGGGCGCCGCCGTCGTGCCAGCGTGCTCTGACTAGCAGACCGTACATACAGCCAACATTATTGGTACATAAAACGGACTAATAATGTGCATTTGTGATTTGTGGTGGAGCGAACTTAGTGCGCCTAGATGATACATTTGATGTGAGTAAGGCGAAAGTAGAGTGTCGTGACGAAAGAATATTTTGGTATATTTGGTACTGCTAGTGCAACACGATGACTAACAATCAACTATCTTAAAGTCTGTTTCATCTAGAATGTTCATGTACTATAGTGCCTCTAGTTGTTGTCGTTGGCAATTTTGTTTGGATTAACGTTAAAAGTTATAGAAGATGGAACGCGCGGAGTGTAAAAAATTATACCCACTTACGTAGAAAACCCAACTTGTTCAAAAATTTTGATTGTAGAGGCAAGCACAATATAGTTTGCTTTCAAGTGATGCCAGATTCTGCCTTCTGTTAGCGAATTGAATTGTTTATAGGGAAACAAAGCGTGACTGTACTGCTCATGTTCAGAATAACATTGTTGTAAGTTCGGTAGATTTAAAAATAGATAACGATTCTTGTGAAATACAATTTAGGACGTTCGAAAGTTTAATTTTATTAACATATTATTATTTGATTTTCTAAGATTCTCCAAATTTTACCGCATACAGGGCGCCAACACTTATGGACCGTGGTTGTGCAGCTCACTTATTTGCCATTAATCGGGCTAGGACCCGTGCCACAAAGCGGCGAACAGATAGATGAACTTTGACAACCAGGAGATAGTTAGATAAAGCAGACCCAGGTAAGGCCACCCGATGTGAGTTTCAGCTAACATAGGTTTTTATTCCGTAAGCTGTGATTGATGTTGCATACGACATTCATTGGTATGTGGTCCTTAAAACAGCCAACTCCGTGCTTCAGGAAATTCGCAGAAATCATATTCGTCTCGGTGACCGTGCCTTCGATCTCAACTTCCTTTGTAGGTACGCGTGTAATGTGCGCCATCGAAAAAGGGTTGGCGCTAGTAATGGCATTGGTTTATTTTGGACTGGTTACCAAAAAGATTCTTAGGGCGAATCTTTGATATCTCGGTCACAGTCAGATATCGTTGTGTCAGTGCTTTTTTATTTATTTTTCTTTGCCGCGGAAGAAAATGACAAAGAGCCCGAATAAGGAGAATCTCAGCTATGGAAAGACATTTTTGGCCTAGATAACATAAACAGAAATGAAGGCTTCGGAAATAGTAATGAAAGAGGGTGGCATTCAAAGCGAAGAAGCTGGATTGGAGCATGTTAGACCTTCCACTCTTTCGTGTAACTTCAGAGTAATATTAAGTTTTGTTTGACAAGCCCTACCTCAGTGCACGTGTGTTTAATTTTATTTTACTTGAATTATCACTTGGTTTCCCCAGGTTGATGAGTTCAGTTCCGCAACGCAATGTAATATCAAAGCTTTGCCTGGATTATGACTTTGTGGGGGTAATTGCCTGTGTTGTAAGCGATCCATTTAAATCTATTTTGTGCAAAATAAATTTAACCTGATATTTTATCTTGCTAGTAGTCCAGCATCCACTCGCACTGAGTACCTATCACCGACGCCAGAGAGGTGACTCTACCGTCTGTACTCGAAAAATCGGCCCATCAACAGCAAGGATCTATACCAACGGCTGAGGTGAGCAGAGATTTTTCATCTCACAAAATTGCAACGACCTGGGATAGAACCCGGACTCACAGAGCGAGAAGCAGTTACGTTTACCACTCAAATACTGGCGCTGAGTGATCCAAAAAGACGTTCAAAAGCGTATATACCATTTAGATAGCGTTCTGGTGTATTCAGTACAGTTAGTCGGTTAGTACCTCAATTTCTCATAAGACCAATTGCAGTGGGCTGTGATTCTGAAGGCGGTTCAGTAATGTGCGGGATTGCACGATCGCGTGCATTATCGCGAGGAGCTCGAGCGTTTGTGCGTTAACGTGTTCGATCGTGTGGGTATATCGCTTATTGCTATTGCTCCAAAAACCGTCTTTCTAACCGTGGTTCGGAGGGCCGAGTGTCATATACTATTCGACTCAGTTCGTCGAGATCGAAAATGTCTGTGTGTATGTGCAGATATGTCAACAAAATATCCACATCGGTTTCTCGCAGATGGCTGAACCGATTTTCACAAGCTTACTCGCAAATGAAAGGTACAGCGCTCAAATCAGCTGCTATTGATTTTTTTTTTTTGATCCGAAATTTCGTTCCGGAGATACGAGTTGAAGAGTACGGTTACATAGAAAATCTTGTTATAATTTATCCACATCAGTTTCTCGACGTTTTCTGAACCGATTATCACAAATTTAGTCTTAAATGAAAGGTACAACGTTTTCATTTTCATTTCAGGCTATTGAATTTTATGTGGGTTTGACTTCTAGTTCCGGAATTACAGGATGATGAGTACGATCACGCAGTTAATTTCGATTTCAACAGATACTGCGATGAATGTATAAAGGTGATTTTTGCGACCGTAACTGCTTGGATTTATAGTTCTAGGTCACTAACAGTCATTCAAAGTCTTTTTGGTCTTTGACCACCATCGCCGGATCCGGCGGCCTAGGCGGAAGTATCCAAACATAGAATAACAATTACATCGGCTTCTCGGAGATGGCTAGACCGTTTGGACCAAACTTAAATGAAAGCTTTTACTACCCCGTAAACTGCTATTAAATTTAATTCTGATCCCACTTACGGTTCCGGTGTTGCGGGTTGTAACCTGCAGTCGCATAGAAAATTCCGATTCAAAATGATACTTCGAAGAAGGCAAAAAGGTTAAAATTTCACCAAAAAGTAATATCTATGTGTCAAACAACTTGCATTAGCATTTCTAGGTCACTGACGGCCAAACGAAGTCTCGTCGATCGGATTGACTATCATGACAGTTCCGGAAGTGTCCCGGAAGAATCGCCACCTATACAAATTAACAAACTCACATCAGTTTATCGGGGATGGTTGAGACGATCTTTACAAACTTAGTCCCAAATGAAAGATATATAATCGCTATAGATGTCTATAAAATTTCGTACGGATCGGTTATATGGTTCCGGAAATATAGACCGAACCTTCCGGTTACATACGAAATTCTCACATAAGCCGAAACAATTTTATTTTTAAGGGGACAACATGAAATTTCAGAGGCCCGGCTAGTTACTGTTTCCTACACGGAGAACCAAAATTCAGCTCAGATGCGAAAACTTTAGTTGATTTTCTGAATTTAATTAGTTATTATTTAGGACAACTAAGAAAATTCTCAATTTGCTAATTTTGATTAGTTGTTCTCCATCCTCCTGAATAGAGCTAAAATGCTAGTTGGAATTTCTGTTTTCTCTCTTGATTTGGCGAGAAAATGATGCTGTCAATTTTAGCGGAGACACATTCTTCATCTTCTCAACTATAATTTCTGTTGAATTTAGTACTATTTTCTGTTGGTTTCAACCAATACATTTTCTAAATTCAAAACTTTTTTGCTTTAAAATCAACTATTTTTTCAGTTGAATTTCAAATGCAAATATGCTAATGTTAGGGCGTTATTTTGTTCAATCTAGCTTTTTCTTCAGTTAATTTCAACAAATGTCAGTTTTGAATTTAAGCAATTCTGTTTTCAAATTTAAAATCTTTTGGAGTTAAATTTAGAATGTCAATATTTTAAATTTAAGACAGCTTTTGCTAAATGTAACATTTTTTCTAGTGATTTAAAAAATATTATTCTTGCCTTTTAGACTTAGACTTCCGCATTGATTGTAAAACCAGGAGTAATCAATAGAAAAAAAACATTCGACTAAAACAAAGCTGTTTATACCTATATATGAATATCTTTACTTGGTTTTAAAGAAATATCTAAATAAAAATGTAAAACAATAAAATAGTAAGATTAGAGTCAGCAGTAGCAAATTTTCTTATCGAGACACTATTTTGTCCTTTGTCATTAACTTGATATATTCCAACTCGATTATTTGAATTTAAACTGCTCGACAAACATATGATTACGGCTTAAAAGCCAACTGTCAACATTCTCTTTGAATGGAAATTCCGGACAAATCGTTACTTACCAATCACAGATGTTGGTAGCAAACTCTTTTATTACCTGCTGTGAACTGTATTTGTCCGGAATTTCCTTTCAAAGAGAATTTTGATAGTTGGCTTTTAAGCCGTAATCATATGTTTGTCGAGACTTTATGCAAATTTTTCGCCCAAAGAAACTAGTTCCTACACAATTTAATTTCCCAATTATGCAATTGGGATGTCACAAAATAAATTAGATGATACTCATATAAGACAAATTTCAGCGTTGCTAGGCTTAGCCTAAATTATAATCAATGCCCACATTAGAAGTCAATAATTTAGTTTTTTTGCATTAATGATCGATTTTGCCTAATCATACGCACGTACAGACTCGTCATATGGATAACCTCAACTTAACTCGTTATTGTAGATGTGTCAATCCATTTTCAAAATATCGCGTTAGGTAGTATCGTAGTTTTGAAAATATCAAAACAAGAAAAGCAATCTGTGGGGTGGTATTATCGTTTGCTGTTTGCCTTTGTATGCGTGGCTCATAACCTTACACATTCATTTGTCACACAGTAACATGTTTGCTAAGCTATACATCGGATCAAGAAATTTTTCTAATGCCGTTTTCGATGGCAGTGAACCGGTGTAGTGGAGTACACTTTCGACCAGAAGTGTCAATGGGACGTATCCAGTTTTCTGCACTTCTGCTCGAAAGTCCAAAAATAGTACAAAACCAGTGCACTCTAGTGCACCGGTGCACATCAATCGAAAAGCTCATAAGTGAGCAGGCATTTTGCTTGTATCATTTTTTACATTCTTTAGGGCGTTATATTAACGAAATCCATACCTTCTTTAAAGCAAATATTCTCTGGCCATGTGTGGGATATTTTCTAGAAATCTAATTTAACATAGTTATGCTTACAATTTAAAATGCTTGAGTTGTAGATTGTACCTATATTCATTAAGTTGGTTTGTAATGCATAATATCGTACTGCATGAATCATGTGTCCTTATCGAAAATTGCTGCTGGAAAACACAAAGCATCAGTTCTTTATTTTAATAAATGTTGAATTTATATATTAAATACTTATCTGATGAAAAATTTCCTTGGCCTGATATGAAGCAAATACGCTAACAGGCTATCGCAAAAATTTGCGTTGCATGATTTCTTGCAAAAAATTTTCCTGTAACAAGAATATGTTAGGCGGAACATAACAAGCATTAGAAAACCAAATTAAAAACTTACCTATTTAATAATCTTATTAACTCGGCACTAACTTTAACTGACCTTAGCTATACGAAAGAAAACAGAATAAAAAAATAAACAAAACAGCATAAAATGTTGCAGTTTTATGCTGCACAAGATATCTATACTACTATAATTAGGATGGGAAAGAAAGCTGAGCTCACAATATGCAATCATGCCCACACAATCTTTTCAATAAACGGCAAGTTACGGCGGGTAGCCTAGAACAAAGTTTCAAATTCCTACCGCTCGTCGGCAAATATTTAAACTCGTCTAGTAGCCGTTTCGTATACCGGGTTTAAACGAGTTTCCTTCCAAGTTTGCATACAACGAATGCGATTGTATACAATCATCTTTTAGAAGTTCATGGACTTATCCAGCTGCGTTGGTATTGTGCCGTTTTGACGTTTAAATCGGGAGGAAAACAAACCATTTGCACTGCGAATTGGGAGGAAAACAAACTGCTTGTTGGCCTAAGGGGAGGGCGGTAGTATAAAAATGCGAGATCTCAGTGTGCGTATTTTAAACGTCAGATATCTCAATAACGTCACCCCTCCCAGTAAACGAAAAGATGACTAGGTGGTTTTGAACAAAGACTATGTTTTAAATATAAAGACGCGCGGAGAGAAAAACAGTGAATTTGGCTGCACCAAGTTGTTTTGTCTGCTAGTTTTGGCAACCAGGAGTTTTGTGTAAGCAGCGATCGACGTGTTGTTTTAACGAATGCTTATTCTATGAAATATTTCGCAAAATACTCAATCATGCAATTCGAAAACGCATTGATTGACGTAACTGACCCTGTGTAAATGTGTTTCGTTGCACTAGAAAGGATATAACGAAAAAACAGTTCTCGACAAACATATGATTAGGGCCTAAAAGCCAACTGTCAAAATCCACTTTGAATGGAAATTCCGGACAAACCGTTCCACGCCAATCACAGATGTTGGTAGTAAACGAAAGAGAAAAGTTTTCTCTTTCATAAACTGTTGTGAACTGTGTTCGACTAGTAACGGTTTGTCTGGAATTTCCATTCAAAGTGGATTTTGACAGTTGGCTTTTAGGCTGTAATCATATGTTTGTCGAGAGTTGATGAGTAATAGCAATATTGTCACACAATTGGCACAATTGCTACTGCCTTTCCAAAATTTATGGCGAATATCACGATAATAGGAGAAAACTAGTCGATAAGCTTATAATGTTCAGACTTTGCATCTACCAGTTATATAAAATGAGGGACTAGACGATCAATCAATGCATGGCTTTGTAATGTTTAACATGTGTTTAAATTTACTCGCACTTTATTTGTATCATAAAAGTTATTTAGTATGTATGTATAAAAAGTTTAGTAAACATAATTACATGCATTTCTTTTTATTTAAATCTCAATACTCTCCACGAGTTACTTCCTAAATCCGCCATATTTGTTTACATTGATCCAAAGAGAATAGGGAAAGACAAATAGTGTGAAGCCAAAAATACCATTCGTGCAAAGTAAATAAACATTACTCCTGTACACCATACCGCATCGAAGCGAAATTGTTTACCACGCTCAGGCAAACAGTCCGCACAGTGTACGGATTTTTTCGTCAGAGTTAGTAAGCTTACTCATGCCTGAATTGGAGGAGATAAATATTGTACATCCATTAAAAAGAAACTTAAATTTTCGTCAGAATTTAATCAAATCAAATGGACATAATTTGCAAAACAAATTCAACGATCACCATACGGATTATTTTAAAATATAATAGAAGTCATTTAAAGTGCTGCCTGCGGAAGCTATTGCCAAAATGCTAGTGTTTAAATCATCATAAATAGAGTGTTGCCGCTTTGACCGATTTTCACTATTCGTCTCTCTCTCCCTATTCTCTCTGATTAGCCTGTGCACGCAGAAATGATGTTACAAATTTTATTGTTAGAAATAATGTTTTCAGTTTCGGTGATGCTTCTCCTATTTCTCTTTAAGCTTAGCACGCTACATTAAAAATATCTTCACTTGTGAGCTCACGTTAAAATGTAAAATTTACAGACACTTTAATCACAGCCTAGCGAAGTGTCAAAAATTGCAGCCAAACGGACTGTCAAAAAGTGCAACCAAACGAGCATGATGATTTTGAGAGGAGAAGTATAAGGGGAAGCCCATGCAAAGCTTATGGGATCTTCCGTGATGTCAGTTTACATTCGTTTCTAGTTTTACTGTTTTTGTCTCCGCAAGTCTGTGTATAAAGTGTCTGTTGTAAAGGTTTGCAATACACTCAGGTTAGCCCCCAGCAAATGCTTAGCTGAATTCTACTCCCAGAAACGTTAATTGTAATGTTCTGTAATTTTTGTTAATTCTCAATATTTTGTATGAATATTCGACAGTTACATTGGTCGGCTTAATGTATATATTATATTTTCAAAAGTCATTAAAGCAAGAATATAATTATTCTTCATTGTACTACACATCGATGAAGTGCAACTTTATGAATGTAAAATATCTGATTTATTTGTATTGGTTTTTTACGTAAATGTGAACAGGTCCTTGCTTGAATTTTTTAAAGCATGGGAGTATTAGCACTTCTGCTAGAAAGTGCAAAAACGGTGCAGTTTCAGTGCACTCCCCTACACCGGTGTCAATCAATCGAAAACCCCAACAGTAAACGGCCAGTTACGGCGGGTATAGGGATCTTTAGGGGTGTGCGGGTTAAGGCATATTCTGATTTTCTTAGTTTGTTTCCTTTTAGGACAATAACACATCCAAACCCATGAGACATGCACGACTCTATAGGTTGCCTTATCAGATCTACCATAGTTTGCAGATTAAACTTGGGATGGCAGGCTGCTAGCGGATTGACAAAGTACCAGATCATGCTGTGTGGGGTGCTGTCCCGGTTAACAATGAGGCGAACGAGATATTAGCAGATACGTCATTTAGTAGGACAACTGTCAGTTTGCTGGTTGAATTTAATTTGGTTTTTTTAAATTTAAAAATCATAAAAGAATAATTAAGGCTTAAGAATGATATCAGTGTACTCGTAAGGACACCCGCTACCAATACATATGAAAAACTGGCACAATTTTCCCAAATTAAAGATCCCTATTCTAGAACATAGTTTCAACAGCCTACCGCTCGTCAGCATGTATTTCAACCCGCCCAGTCGCCTTTTTGTTCACTGGGTACAGTAGAGGTTTTCCTACCCACTTATCCTAATTATAGCAGTAAATAAATCTTGTGCAGCATAAAACTACAATAATTTATGCTGCTTTGTTTAATTTCCCTTTTCCTTTTTTCTGGATTTATAAGTATGTTTGAAGTGAGTTTTCAAGTGAAATAGTGTATTTAAAGAACAAAGCAGCAGTTTTTTTTTTTTCTTAAAAAGAACTTCGCTTGCAAAGGTAATTGAGTTTTTACACCTAATGTAGGGTTGCCAAATAGGCTGAGAGCGAAATAAGGACATTTTGCATCTAGAAGATGAACAAATTTTACTCATCTTGAAGTAAACTGAGGTTGGTTGAGTAATTTTTATAAATAATTCGCAATACTTTTTTTCAAGCCAACGCTTTTGGTTCGATTGGTTATAGCGTGACATCCTGCATTACATTTGAAATTTATCTGGATATTCGTAAGACTAAAGTACGATTTACACGATACATCAGGCTTCCGTCACTGGTAGAGAACGTCAAGATTAGTTACATGCAGATAAATGGAAGCTTTCACAATCTGATTGATTTCAAATATAGAATGGATTGAAACCAATACTAAGGACATTTGATGTAGAATTAAGGACGCTTTCCAAAATCATCGAAATTAAGGACATATTATTTAAAATAAGGATGGTTGGTAACCCTACCTAATATAGCTGCAAATTAAGGATTTAGGCGCCATTCATACGACACGGCCGCATACGAGATGACGCACAGTTCGTCAGTTCAAGGGAATGTTCTCAGACCTTGTTCTTGACATTTTTTCATGAAAAATCATTAACCTTTTGGAGATCAGGTGCGTGGGTATCTCACCTAGTGCTTTTAAAAATCAACACCAAATAACTGCCTTTTTCTAAATTTCTTGATAGAGTTTAACTAAAATGTAAGCGATCAATGTTTTTTTTGTTTTTCATGTTCATATTCCATGTAAAAAATCGAAGACGAAAATTTTGGTGGAAATTTCGAAATATTCTCAAGCTATTACAGCTGTTAACAGTTGCTAATATCAAACACTAGTTTTTATTAGCCACTAAAATATATATTTTTTCATAAAAAAGGCAACAAATGAACAACAAAAGGACAATTCTATGATGTCAATGAATACTATTGTTAGTTTGTACAGGGAAGAGAAAATTTCATAATTGCGAATGCCACTGTTCGATGCTTTTAGTTATTTATGTAGTATAATTCAAGGGAAATGTACATCGAAAATAACCAGGCGATTTGATGTGAATGTATACTTGTGTGATTGTGTAATGATGTGTAAGATGTACAATGAACTCGTATGCAGACCAAGGTTCAATGTTCGACACTCACTTAATATGTATGCAACTCTAATCAAATTCATTAGCATTTTTTCTTTTAGAACAGTAGAAATATACTAAAATAATGCAAACATTACAATTATCTTACTGTCACCACCTCCTTTTTGCTTTAAGCATCTGTTCCGCATTCCGATTTATTTGTATTCCAGATTAGGACATAGAGTGCATGTACAATGTATACTATATCCCACCATCAAGTAATCAAATCTTACCATTATTTCCATTAATTCGAGCACACCATATGGAATCGACAGATCAGTAGCGGGACTACTATCCGGCTAGATGGAGGAAGCAGCGGAATTACTTCCAGATTGCTTCGGCTCTTTGGAGCAGACTAAACAAAATGACGGCACGCACTCAATTTTTCCCTTCTACTTCTGCACTTTCATTTTTCATCAATACGATCAGTTATCTTAAACAATTTTATTGCCCAGGAACTATCAAAGAACTACACTATTTATATTCTGTAAACACTTCGTGGATAAATCTTCCAGAATACAACCAACAAGTTATTTTATGCGTTCAACCTTATTTGACATATGTGAAAATTTTGCTGCCTATTTTAACAAATTTCCCAGTTATTAAATCTACGAAAGGTTCTTGTTCTTCATCGTGCTGAATTCTTACAGCAGATTGTACAGCTCAGAAATAACAGAATAACTTTTTGCGTCAATTCTTTTGAAAATACTGTTTTAATTTTTGAATTCAACCGTAAATATAGTTGAAACTGCAAATTTTATTGTTATTTTTTGTTTTGCTGGATTGTGTCTAGGATTTCATTCAACTAAAACTTTTTCTTAAAAACAAGAAACATTTTCAGAAAAATATGAGTTGTATTTTAACTAAGCAGTTAGCTGATTTTTTGCTTTTCTTCTTAAATTCAACTAATTCGAAAACAGAAATCGGATTTAGCACTAGAGCTGATTTTTGGTTTTCCGTGTAGTTACAATGAACTTGTAATTTGAAATACAAATGGTTGAATGTTTTCGGGGCTTCGATTCTCACGCTGATAAAACGACAAAAAGTCACAATTATAGCTTGCCTTTTTGAGGGTTAAGAGTGTGACCACACATATAAACTGATACCACTATAACATTCTAGATCGCCAATGACACCCCAAATTCGCTTTGACACACCTAAAAAAAATCGTGTTAATTTACGTCTCCTGACCCTGACATATACGAGCATCAATTTTCTTTCCATTGAAAAAAGATTTATGGATTTTACAGGAGCGTAGCTAGGGAAGTAAGGAGGACATCAGGTCCGTGGTTGGCGAAAATAACATTCTGCAACTTAATTTTTAGTGCAGGTTTCCCCATATCACAGTAGTTCCCGGTTATGCCGCTGTGGAACGTGTTGTGAATATGAGCCTCATTCTTTATTGACCCAATTGAAGCCATAGACCTAGGCTGCTAAGATTGAAGGAAGGGATTTCCGTACGTGACCGATGCATTGTCGCGCGGAAATGGGCGTTTGTAGGTTCCGCCTTGAGACCGCGTTTATAAGTTTATTATTGCTAAGACATTCACTTAATCGCCGGGGTACTTTCATATTTGCGAGACAGCGGGCTTTGGTGTGCGTGGATGATCGCGAAGGTGTCAAGCGTTTGTATGTTAATGCTAGAAGAGTGAGATTCCCATACCACTACAGCTCCCGGTCATGTCATAATGGACAGTGTTTCCTAGTGAATATGAGCGTCATTTTTTTCGATTGGCCCAACTGAAAGCATGCAGCTAGGACCGAGGGTAGAGACATCCGGACGCGACCGATTCATAATCGCGCGAGCGGTGGGTTAATGCTTGAGAATTGTAATTGTAGAGGTGCTAAAACGATCACTTAATTAGCTGGGAGTTTTAATGTTGGCGAGATTGCAGGCGTAAGTATGTGTGGATGATTGTAATTGCATGTTCGCGTTTGTGACCAGATTAGTGTTATCACGAAGGCCATTAATTAGAAGTGACCGATATTACTGTTGGTATACATATGTAGTGGGAAAGCAAAGTCATATAGGTATGCCATATTTCTTTCCCACCGTTTCGGTTATTCTCCTCCAGTCTATTTTTCCGTTGGACATTTTCCGAAAAACTTTGTCATGCACGATCAACGATAATGATGGAAGAAACAAGTTATCATTCAATGTACGACTGGTGCATTCCTGACCTGATGTAGATAGAGGAAGGACACGAAAGGGATGTTAGTCCGACACTAATTGTTATTGGAGTTTGCATATATTACTGCATAGTCAACAATTGCAATGGGTGGAGAATGGTTGTTAATAGAGATAAAGTTTCGATTGAGCTGTCGATTTAAGCACTATTCAAGATACTCGAACTCTCTGGGTACTAGCCCACCCGGAGCGTTATAATAAATGCACATGTTTAAACATAAATCTAGGAGACAGATGCAATAAATGAAAATAAGAGTTACGTATTTGTTGCCTCTTACAACGTAGGAACAGCAAGCTGGTGGGTCAATTATTGACCTCAGCCATCAAATGCTACACGGCCGCTAGACTGGGTTTGTTTGGAGACCAATAGCAGTGATGTCAACCTTTTGGTTTTGTCCATCTCCTCGTGAACTCATTGCCTGACTAATGAAATACTATTTTAAGCTCACGTTAATAAAAATTAAGTAAGCAAGGTCGTGGATTCGAGTAGTGTTGCCTTTTTGAATTTTACAATTATCTTACGATCAAGTTAGTCTGCCATGATGCTGATGAGAAGAGATCAAAACACAAATTTCTTAACTTATGAGAGTTAGGTACCGTGCTCCTCATGCACAAAATAGCTTAATCCAACTTTTTGATGTTCGCAATAAACTTGTCAAAATATTGTTCAACTGATACTGAACTGCTAACATTATTCATTCTTATAAATCATCCTGAATTTGGATGAAATTTCGGGTAATAACGACGAACTTTTGGAAACATCTGCTAGAATTGGCGAATGTTTGTCAGGGTTAAGATAAATATTTAGCAGTGCAATTTATTTGTTTGGTTATGAGTATATAAGTTCCATGTCACTGTTAGGTGGATAAGATCAGTAATATGCTTGCAAATATTTCGTGCGATGAATGAAAAAAACTAATTATTTTTGAAACAAAATATTTCTTCTATGTTTCGATTTAACATAAAATTCGATTTAAAGAACACATTTGAATTGGAAAATGTATGCTAAATCGAGGTATACTTGTAGAAGTACAGCAAAAATATATTAAAATGAAGTAAAAGAAAAGAACACATGTAACATGCAATCAAGCTACTCGAACTCGTTTAAATGCCAGTAAATGATGTTTATTTACCATTAACGACAATTGCATTCATTTTATCATGCTATGCTCGGTAGTTTAATTGTAGGTATATTAATTTATACAATCCGATCTTCCCGTACGAATCGAATCGAATGCGCATATCGAACACCGGAATGATTACCCACTATTCTATCATATACGCCAGTCCTGCATTCATTCCCTGACCCAGCTGTCATAAATACTCTGACGAACACATACACAGATAGACATACGACTAGTACTAAAAACTATAATTATTACAAAACGACCACCAACAGGCTTCAACTTTCACATTTTTTTATTTGACCTGTGCACGAAAACGAAGTCGACCGATAAATCGACACAGAATGACCCCTTCTGCCAGTCGTGTCCATCAACACTGTCATTAAACTGTGGAACAATGTTTGCAAACACAGCACATAGCAAAAGACAATCCACGTCGACTACCAGCCAGCGCGCACAGGCTTGTAGATGATCGTTAGTTAGGGCTGGTGCAGAGTATTAAAAACACAAAACATAAAAAAGTCCCATAAGCACTCTCGGTCTTTTCGATGCACCACTATAGAGGCGTAATGCAATAATCATCATGTAGTAATTGTTTGTCACTAATGCACGAAATATGCTTGATTATGTTCGCAATACCCGTCAATCCGACGAAAGCTTAGTCCTGTCACTTATTGTGTTTTAATTAGTGTCGAATTCTGATGAGACGAAATCGAAACGCAAATTCCATAACTAATTTGGTTATAGGTTTTGTGCTCTTCACGCGCAAAGACGGTTTTAAACAATTTTCTCCTTAATGTTTACCAAAATTGTTCTCGATTAAGGAGAAATGTAGCATAGTGCATCTTGCATTGGCTTTCTGAGTCAAACCAAATGTTTCGATTTCATTAGTTCTCATCAGCTTAAAATGAGCTCTTTTTCTTGCGCTTGACAAGGGGTTTGTCAGAAACACAAATTATGTCTCCGTTTTTGAAGCTAGCGTCAATCCGGCGCTGGCTTAGTCCTTTTACTAAGTTAGTGTCAAGACGAAGTCGAAACGCAAATTCCATTTTTTGCTGAATAATGGCCGAGTCTAACTTAATACTATTTTTGAAATTGTTTAAGGTACATGAAGATTTTTTACACGGTTTTTTGCACGGTTTTTATACAGCTTTTTATACGGTTTTCGTAATTATCACGGTTTTTTGCACGGATTTGCAATTAACATGGTTTCTGCTTTTATTCCAAGACCTTTTGAATGCAATGCATTTAGAAGATTTTTGGAAAAGGCGGATCTTTCCTTTTGGCACTTCAACAATCTGGTTTCCTTTGGAATAGTATTAACGAGTAGGCGCCAAATGTCCATGTCTGAGGCCATTTTGAAAACCAAGATGGTGACTTCCGGTTCAGTGGAATTCTTTAAAACTCCATCAATATGGGTATTTTTGGAACAGGCTTGACGAGTAGATGCCAGATCGTCGCTGTTGTGCTATCTTATGACAAGCGCCATTTAGCACATTTCGAGAAAAATGATTTTTAAAGTTTGAGATTGAATATCTTGAAACTTATAAATGGTAAAAACAATTCAAAGAAGACAATTGATGCATCTATCTACTCTGTATTAACATCTCAAATATTACGAAGATCGGTTGACTATGTTGCGAGTTTTTACTATGAATGTAAACAAAAGTCGCACTCACACGTGTCATAGACGTGTATTAATGACAAAATTTGTATGACGTGTCATAATCGTCATGAAAAATTTTCCATAGAAAAAAATCATCAATTTTTAATTTTTATTCATATCTATGGTTTTATTTGGTCTATAAAGAATTGGTGGGATGCATTTTAATGGAAATGAGTCAGGGAATCTAGAAGAAATAGTTATTTTTGGTTACAGTGTTGCCAAATATGCTATATTTCCAGTTTAAAACTTAAACTGTGTTTTTCTCACAACTCGTGTATTTTTCTTTTGAAAATTTTTATGCCATTGTGTTCCTCAGACATTTTTACACATAAAAACATCTGAAACTTCAATATGACTTGAGCAAATCCCTAGATACAGTGATTTGAAGCAAAAAATTCATAATTTCTCATCATGTTTCTCGCTATATCTACGTAACCAAGTAGAATTTCAAAATTTTGAAAACGCCACTTTGTAGAGATTTTTCAGACAAGTAATGTGGCATATCTAACTCAGTTTACCCCAAAATGGCGTTTGTCATAAGATAGCACAACAGCGACGAGATATCGATGTCTGTCATCTTGGTTTTCAAAATGGCTTCAGGTACCGATATCTGGCATCTACTCGTTAAGCCCGCTCCGAAAATACCCATATCGATGGGGGCCACTGAACCGAAAGTCGCCATCTTTATTTTTAAAATGGTCTCAGATATCGATATTTTGCGTCAACTCGTTAATACTGTTCCGAAAACAACCATATAGTTGAAGTGCGAGCCAAAAGGAAACCTCTACATCCGACGTTTCCACTTTTCCAAAAACCTTCTAAGGAATTAAAATAAAAAGAGAAACCGTGCTACTTGCATAATCCGTGCAAAAAACTTGGTCAAAAATCGTGTAAGTCTTTTGCCTTCAAAAGGACTTACAACCTTTTTGATAAAACTCTGAACCCTTTTCCTAAAATCGTCTAAATCTTTTGCATTTTTTTGCACGGTTTTCTAAATTATGACGGTTTTTAGACGGATTTCGCGTTTTTTCCACGATTTTTTTTTGCACGGTACGTATCCTCCGTGTAAAAATACCTTAGTGTACATAGTATGAGTCATCCTTTGACTACAAAATTTTAGTTTCATACTACACCGCATACAGGCCGCCGACATATTTTTTAAAGGAATAGATGTAGATTATGGTCAAGTTCACAAGAATTAACTGAAAAGGCTTGTTGTACAATTTTGTAGAAGACACCTAATTTCTATCTAGTTCCATTGAAAAGTCAGTGTTGGCGCTCTTTACGCGATGCAATGTAGAATTAAAATTTTCTAGTTGAAAGTTGACTTAAATTATGTACCAAAATTCTTTCAAACGTACTATTCAGCTAAACCCTACCATTATTTCGCAAAACAAAATAAAGATCGTGGGAATCGACTACTGATGCCCTTTGCAAAACTGATTCAGACATCACTTCATTAAAAGTTTAATAACTTCTTATAGGAAAGTTGGATTGAATTGTAGTCTTCGCCAAAGTTGTAGGCAATAAAATTATCTTTCTTATTTTCACTTACTGTGATAAACTAATGCTTGCAGTGTCACCTAGTGGTGAAAATGCAAATTAGCGCGCTTTCTTCATGTAAATTGTCGAAAAATCCCATGTAAATTTCGAACACACGTTGTTTGGTAGCTATATTTGTCTGATATGGCTCAAATTTGTAAAAAATACTCCTGGTGGGACTAGGAATCGACTCAGGGGTAGCCCGATGGGGGTAATTTTTTTTCTCTCGTCACTCTTCTATAGTGCCTCTAATTGTAGCACGAAACTAATGCCTGTATTTTGACACGGAAGAATTATTTATTCAAAGTTGACAATTTTATTAGGATTCACGTTCAAAAGTTATCGAAAATGGAATGTGAGGTCCGTAAAAAAATAAACCCACTTTCGTAGAAAGCCCATCGTGTACGAAAGGTTTGATCGCAAAGGCCCTCAAATTTCCAAAATCGAGAGCTAAGATTTGGCAAGGTATCTGTAGCTGTGAAAGGAAAACCAAAATTTTAATCACTGGAGTATCTGATAACGGATCAATTTTTAAGGAGAAGTTACTATAGAAGAAAAAATTTCCACTCATTCAATCACAAGAAGGTCCCGTACAGCTCTGACCTGGCTTCGTCAGCCGCCATTGCAGCCGGGATGCCGTAGAATCGAATAAACAAAATAATGTCGAGTTTTTTTTTTTAAAAAAAAGACTCAATTCACCAAATTATCCAGATTTTATCTCTTCGTAAATATTTATCAAAGGTAAACTGAAGAAATATGCTAAACAATCAATGTGGAAAACACGAGGACTTTTGCGACCATTCCTTCTGATCAAGTTAGATATCCAAGGTGAATTTTTTTTTCACGTACGTCCAGTTCCATCTTCGATCACTTTTGAATGTGAATCCTGATGAAATTTTAACCACTAAATAAATAATTCCTCCCAATCAAAACGCTAGTTATCAGCTACTACAACTAGACGTGCTGAAGTAACTACAGAAAGCGGCCCCTTTCTAAATGAAACAGATTTGAAGAACGATATTTGCAAAGGGATATAGTGTAAGTGTAAGAATGAAAATAGGTCACGACGGGTTCGAAGAACATTCAATCCATAATTTAGAAGCCATGCAACTTTTCGGTTGCCACCATCACCCAATAATAATAACCCAACTAGAATAATGTACCAAGAAATAAAATATCTCTGGAAAAATCCCTGGATGAAGTGCCTTTCCAGTACTCGCTTCCAAAACGTACCGCGTATCTCCAAGACATGTTTCCCCACTCTGTTGAATTGTGCTACCGCAAACACTTGTGGCTACTGCTGGAAAAATCCTGTTCACCACTAGCAATTTCCACCGTGTCGGAGCTATCACAGAAACACTGAATGGTACTGAGGATACTTTTTCACCACACTCGTTTGCGCTCACAGTAAACCTCGCACCTCCTCAGTTCACCTGTTTTGAGTCGAAAAACATTAACAAATCTCACTGACTCATAGATTTAGATACCAGCACTTCGCGAAGATCTCCGCAGTTCGACCAGGCCGCGATCGTTAATTTAATACTGCTGCTGAAAAGCACTTCTGCCAAGCGACTGAACTCGCGAGCTCTTCCCGTTCGCCGATTTCGCTCTGCCGATATCTCAGGGATTGACTGCGCGATGCAAACGCACGACCCGAGGAGGAAAAATAGCTAGCAGAAAAATTGCAATATCATATATCTAGCACTACTAGCTACAGGCGATGGCAGTAAAATCAGTATCTATACGTTTGGTGTAGTGCGACCGCGTGGTAGTAGTGGGCCGTGTTCACCGCGTTGACTGAACTGAGTGAAACTGAACACACGAGAGCGTCAGTGGATGGATTGTCGATGGTCGTAGCGATGATTTTCCACGTCTGACCTTTGCTGGGCGTTCGACGCGGAAGAACGAAACTTAATGGTCGGAGGGAATGGGCGCGCGCGGGAAGACGTTTTCCATTTTCCACTTTGCTGGGAACGCTACGAAATTTTTTAGACAGTGGGCTATGGAATCGGAATGAACCTTCAAAATGATTTATTCGTTTTCCTCAAATATTAGCTATCGTTCGATAATGTGGCCAATGAAGCAGCAGTGACCTAGATTTGAGAATCTAAAGACAATTGATATTCACATTTATATGGTTAGATTCATGCCAGCCAACAAGTGGCGTTTTTTATTTGGCTTCATGTTTCAACTAACTGCTAGAATTGATTTCTCTTCACAAACCTCAACAAGGTCTTCTAACCAGAAACAACAGTCCGGTATGTATTTCTATTTTCATTTTAAAACTGTTGAACAAGTGCATCCAGTGTGGCTAAAATTTAATCAATTAGTTATTTGGTAGCGGAAAGGTCTTTCACCTAAATATTTTCTCCCAAGTCCTGCGGCCCAACGTGAGTGCAGTCGTGAAAAATCGTTCTCCCAAAACACTCTCCAACCCGTTGCTACTGTCAATGCCAAACCAGTCGCATACCTCAGCCAATTTCAATTCGTTCCTAATGTGATGGAACTCACCCGTTTGCTCATCGACGTCGATGGTGGGTGGGGGTACTCATTGTTGTGTGTATTTCGCTGGCGTGTGGCGTTGCTATAGTGAATCGTGCGAGTTTGTTTTCGGTTCAATTTCCACCTCGAGTGGGTTGAAAACAACACCGACCGTCGTAAATAGTAGCGTGAGTCAGAGTGGGTAGGGCTGGGAAAATGCTGCTCCTGCAAAGATAGGTACGTGTAATACGTGGAGGCGTGATTAGCCCTCGGGGGCTTGAGGTGGTGTGACATCGCTGCTGCCGGCTAAGTAAACAGATGAATACGTTTCTGTATGAGACGGGTATGAGAGATGGGGTTGTCCGATTCTTTGAATGTTACATTTTAATGATCTGCCTTGGAAGTAGATGACTTCATTTAATAGGTACGCATTATGTCTAACTAAATCAATAACCGTTCTATAATTGAAGTTATATATATCCAAAGTTAAACTAGCTATTCTACACTTAGCATAGCTGAACCGATTCGAGCACCCTGGTGATTCATTCAAATTTCTGGTTTGTTGGATATAGAATGATTTCGCAATGATTGCAGGTTTCATGTAAATATTGACAGTGACCGGAGGTTAAAGCTTAGTCAATCAAAAGAAGAAAAATCGATTTTCTGAGTCACTAGACCATACAGTAAAATAGAAAGTTGTTTGTAAAGCACATATGGATATAAATAGTCCCGCGGGGTGATGATATGTGTCCAACAGAAGTTACAATTCAACTATGTAAAGCTAATAGTCGTTCGTCCCTTTCATTGCCAGCATTGGGTTAAAAGTTTATGAAAGCAAAGAATCAATTCGAAATAATTAGGTCCGTGAACAATATAGCTACTGGGTGTTTAAGCTTGATTATTTATTTGAAGGTTTCGTACCGAATCTAAATGTTTCCATTTCAGATCCCATTTTAAGAAAATAATGTAATCAACATCTTGAATCGGGTTTTGTACAGAAACTTGTAACGCTTGAGTAAAAAAGATACAATTTTCGGATGGTTTGGAAAAAAACGAGAAAGGATTTCATGTTCATTAATTCCTGTATTGGTCCATGATTTAAAAAAAATCATAAATACTCTTTGTCGGGTGACCTTACGGCAGTTGGTCAGAACCATAGCCGTCGAAAAGAAAGATCGAATCGAATCGCCTAGAGAATTTCAATTGGTTGCAACTGAGGCACGTTGGAAGGGAGGGGGTTGATTGGCGTATTTGGATACGACTGGGATCTTTAAACGCTCCATCTCCTCCAGATCTAGACACCGCGCTCTTAGTAATGTGCCGTTGCCAGATCCTGCCAAAATACGACATCGTCCTTTGAGTGGTATTTCTTAATGAAGGCCGCAACTTCGGACAACCACTTCGTTCTGTACACCTCCCCTTTGACCACAAGTTGCAAAGAAAAGATGAAGGATTTTGTCTTCCCTTTCTCAATGATTTTCTGCCAGAAGAGGGAACTTCGTGTGGGAGATGTACTTTGCGTTGCTGTTCACCTCGTTGCTAGGGAACGTCAAATAGCTTTAGTTGCTGCTTTTGAGTGGTCGCATACGCTTCCAACACTGTCGGCCTCAACTTTCACGTCCCATGGCAATGTTGGCTGAATACTTCTTGAGCGTCTGATCGGTCGCATCGAAGGATTTCGCCGACTTGCCATCCGTCTTCTGCTTCAGCGCTTGCTGCAATTTTCGGTCTCGTAAAACCGTCGGACGGCCGGAGCCCAACTTGCGCTCGATGCTCTCACTTTTTTCAAAAGCACTAGGATCTTGTATATAGGCACTCTGGTGTTTTCGGTCGACACAAAGTTCGCTACGATGACGCACGTCTTCACTCCGGGGTGAAACCACCAGTAATTATAAACTTTCGAACCTATTTTTCGAGTAGTTTATGTAATTTTTTTCTATATAGTCTGTGGCAGCATAATCACATGAATTTATTTCTGCTATAACTAGAACTCTCAGAATGTTATCTAAAATTTTCATAGAGATCCGAGCAATAGATGGAAGTTGCATCGCTTCGAAGGGCGATTGGGTATTTTCGGAACGGGGTTGACGAAAATAGATGTTTGAAGCGATTTTGAAATCCAAGATGGCGACTTTCGGTTTAGATAAATTCTTTATAACCTCAAAAATATGGGTATTTTCGGAATGAAATTGACGAGTGGATGACGGAAGCCGATGTCTGAAACTATTTCGAAATTTAAATTGGTGACCTTCGGTTTTGATAAGTTTTCTAGAACATCGACAACATAGGTATTTTCGGAATGGGGTTGACGAGTAGATGACGGAAATCGATGTTTGGTGCAATTTCAAAATCCAAGATGGCAACTTTCGTATCGGAAAAAAAATCCTATAATCTTAACGTGGATATCATCTACTTGTCAAGCCCGTTTTAAAAATATTGTTAGGGTTATCAAGAATATTGCTCAACCAATTTTAATAAGAATGTGAAGCGAACTTTTTGAACGAAATAAATACGAAATAACGAACTTCTTTCTATGAACTAAATCCCAAATAACAAACACTTTTTCTACGAACTAGTTCGAACCCTCGGTTTGGTTCGTAAATAAAAGTTCCAGTGTATCACGAAATGATGTTTTTGCCTTTCTCATATAGAAAGGTAATGCAATCGCTCCAAACATCGACCATTCGACTCAGTTCGTCGAGATCGGAAAATGTCTGTATGTGTGTATGTGGAAAAAATGTCACCTCTGTTTCTCAGAGATGGCTGAACCGATTTGCACAAAATTAGTCTCAGATCAAAGGTACAACCTTCCCATCGGCTGCTATTGAATTTTTTGTTGATCGGAATTCAGGTTCCGGAGTTTCGGGTTGAAGAGTGCGGTCGCGCAGCAAATTCCCATATAAACTAGTACCACCAGGATATCCAAATGATGCAATATATATTAAAATGCATGCAACATTACTTGTATTTGCGGGTCTAGATTAATAATGGCCAATTGAAGTAGTTTTGACCACATTGGCCACCTATGACGGTTCCTGATGTCCTCGGGGAACTTGCCAAATTCCTAAGTTAATATCCCGTCTATTTCACTACGAATTCTTGATCGATTTGAACAAACTTGATTTCAAATGAAAGAAATTACACTGCCATTATCTGCTATTGAATTTTATTCCGATTTGACTATAGGTTCCGGAGTTATAGGTTGATTATTGCGGTCACACAGGAATTTCCCATATAAAAATAAGGGCCGAGTGTCATATACCATTCGACTCAGTTCGTCGAGATCGGAAAATGGCTGTGTGTATGTATGTGTGTGTATGTGCAGACATGACAATAAAATTTCCACATCGGTTTCTCGGGGATGGCTGAATCGATTTTCACAAACTTAGTCGCAAATGAAAGGTACAACGTTCCCATCGGCTGCTATTGGATTTTATTTTGATCCGACATTTGTTTCAGGAGATACGAGTTGAAGAGTACGGTTACATAGAAAATCTTGTTACAATTTGTCCACATCAGATTCTCGGCATTTTCTGAACCGATTATCACAAACTTAGTTTTAAATAAAAGGTACAACATTTTTATTGGCTGCTATTGAATTTTGTGTGGGTTTGACTTCTAGTTCCGGAATTACAGGATGATGAATACGATCACGCAGAAAATCCCGACTTCAACGGATACTGCGATGAATGTATAAAGGCGATTGTTTTTCAAAAATGCGACCACAACTACTTGGATTTATAGTTCTAGGTCACTAACAGTCACTCAAAGCCATTGGCACCATCATTGGCCACCATCGCCGGATCCGGCGGCCCAGGCGGAAGTATCCGAACTTAGAATAACAGTTACATCGGTTTCTCGGAGGTGGCAAGACCGTTTGGACCAAACTTAAATGAAAGCTTTTACTACCCCGTAAACTGCTATTAAATTTAATTCTGATCCGACTTACGGTTCCGGTGTTGCGGGTTGTGGCATGCGGTCAAATAGAAAATTCCGATTAAAAATGATACCTCGATGAAGGCAAAAAGGTAAAAATTTCGCTAAAATGAATATATCTGTGCCATACAACTTGCATTAGCAGTTCTAGGTCATTGACGGCCAACCGAAGTTTCGTCGATCGCATTGACCATCGTAAACAGTTCCTGAAGTGCCCCGGAAGAATCGCCACCTATAAAAATTAACAAACTCACAATAGTTTATCGGGGAAGCTTGGGACGATCTTCACAAACTTAGTCCCAAATGAAAGGTATATAAGCCATAGATGTCTATAAAATTTCGTACGAATCGGTTATATGGTTCCTGAAATATAGACCGATCCTTCCGGTCACCTATGAAATTCCCACATAAGCCGGAACAATTTTTTTTGGGGACTACATGAAATTTCAGAAATCGAATTCGTACTTTCGATGCCAAATACCTCCAAAATGCAAGAAACGACTAGAATTTATGTTAGATCGAAAAAAATTTCGGCTGCTATTAAATTTTATGTCGATTTGAATTCGTTTCCGGAGTTACGGCTTCACCCCTCAAAAAGCAAAGAATCTCAGAGGCCCGGCTAGTCACTGTTCTCTAGTTTCGATGAACTTGTAATTTGAAATACAAATGATCGAATGTTTTCGGGGCTTCGATTCTCTCACTGATAAAACGACAAAAAAGAGGCTTACAATTTCGTTGGGTCTTAGGAGTGATACTTCTTGAAGTCACGATAATAGCTTGCCTTTTTGAGGGTTAAGAGTGCGACCACACATATAAACTGATACCACTATAACAGTCCAAATCACTAGTGACACCCCAAAGTCGCTTTGACATTGGATATCTACATAAAAGTAGGAACTGAACAGGAAAATTTAAAAATCGAATTTATATTTTTGATACCTAATGTCTTTAAAATGCACGAAACGTCGAAATTTGATGAAATCTCGAAAAAAATTTAACAAAGATTGATTTTTTTTGCATTTTGGCAAATGTTTGCCTTCGCTTTTCTCATATAGAAAGGTTATGTAATCACTCTGAAAATCTTCAACCTAATTTTCTTTCGACTGACATAGGATTTATGGATTTTACAGGAGCGTAGCTAGGGAAGAAAGGAGGACATCAGGTCCGTGGCTGGCGAGCGTGTGTAGCTGCAAAGTGTATTAAGAATGTAACAGACATTTGAAGTTTGAAGAAATCAGAAAGGCACAATTGCACCGCTAGGTGGATTAAAACAGGTTTTTTTTTCTAAAAATGGTATTTCTCAACCGATTTTCTTGATTTTTTTCAATTGTTCGTAATTAATTATTCTTATATCTTAACGATTTCTTTTTTAAGCACTCAGTTTCATGTTTAGATGGGATTCCTGTATACAGAAAAACATAATTATTCATTCAACTAATCGTTATGGTACGAGGATGCTTCAATGCTGATGGAATTGTTTGAGTTTTACCGCAAGTCACTTAATTAAAAAAGATTTTCTGGAAAAATACCATTATTCCGCCAATCAGCAGTTTATTTTTATGAACTAATGCTTGTTTTTTCACTTAAAAGTTTACCACCAAAAGTTAGAACTTTGATGTAATAAAATACCTTTATAGAAATTCAAAATTACCTTTATTTTTCTCGCAAAAAAGTACGTAACCCCTTTAAGGGGGGATAAGGGTTTCAGCGTGAAAAAACACTTTTTTGCATTTTTTAGAGCTTTGCGTGAAGCGAATTTATCAAAACTTTTGTAGATTATAAGTTATCATTACGATAACATTCTGTAATTTTTCTATGCAAAAATATCGACAGTCGACTCGGTTAGCGGTTAGCTTTTTGTAGAACGTCTCTGGAAAAAGCATGATTTGCGGTGTTAGCTGCCATTCAAAAACTACTTAACCGATTTCTTTCAAACTTTTTGTGTTATGAAAATCCGAAAATTCTTGGTAGAAGCACCTAGGCCGCCCTGTCATTTAGAGGCAGATAAGAATCCAAGTAGCGGGCAAACCCATACTCTCAGTGCAATGAGTAATTTGTGGTACAATGTATGTTCAAACAAAGGGCAAATTAATTTGCCCCTTTGTTTGAACATACATTGTACCACAAATTACTCATTGCACTGAGAGTATGGGTTTGCCCGCTATTTGGATTCTTATCTGCCTCTAAATGACAGGGCGGCCTAGGTGCTTCTACCAAATCGGTAGAAATCGTGGTAGTTAAATGGGGTAAATACTGCTCTAACGTTTGATAATGAGGCAAAGTACGGTTTATTAAATGACTATCTGTTGTCCTGATATACAGTAATTTATGGTCGTTCAATGAGTTTAATATGAATTCGAAACGTGACGAATGAAAATATAGTTAAAGTCACGTAAATAAAAACAAAAAAGAATATGAACTCGACGAATTTTTTTGAGCAATGGTTTTCGAGATAATTATATGCGGCGTATTAATTCTCAGAGGAAATTTTAAAGTGTCGACTCTTAAATGTTTGGAAATATTGAAATATTGAATTTTGAAGGAATGCGAAATTTCATTATTTACTACAAAGAAGATTATTTAGATTGTAAATTTCTATATCTACGTGCCAATTATATCATATTTTCTAGTTATGCATGTAAATTATTCAATAAAAAAACTCCCTACTTGGTGGAAGTTAATAGGATTTTAATGTGTCTGGGTATGGTTAACTATGCAAGCCGTGGAAAATCCCATTTGCAACCGTAACACGTTTTTAACGCCCTGTTGGTTAGGTAGACGGATAAGTGACCAAACCACAATTTTCGTAGCAGCTCGGTTTAATTCACCTCAACTGCAATCCAGATACCGTATTAGTAGGTCTAAGTTAAGTGTTTAGGGCCAATTATAATTACAAATTATAGTTTTTTTTCTCCACCTGCATTAGCGCAATCCAACGTAATGAACAGAGGTATCTTCGACTATTCAGCATTGAAATCATGTAATTATAAGAACATTGTAGCTGTTTCGAAGCGATTATGCATGTTCTTACAAAATGTTTAACGGTTTTTATTGACATTTTCTATAACAGCAAATTGCACACAAAATTAGCCCATCTCATGACAAATATAGTGTTGCTAGTTTTGTTTTGAATTTTATATGTCATGGAGCATGGAGTTCTCTCAGTTCACAATCCTGCAGCTGCCAAAGATTCTAAGAAGCATTCATTCAACTAAATTACTCTATTTTTTGATGAATCCGAAGAGAAAATTTCAAGTCCACTAGTTAGCATGATTAGTTAACTAATGTGGCATACCAAATCTTTTCGTTTTTTGCGAGATTTCAATTTAGCAAATTGAGAAACTTACCACGTGAAAAGTTACTTGTGTGAATTTAATTTATTTCTCTTAGGAATTGAGGAACATTAAGCTATTTTCTCTAATCAATGGGTATTGATGCCCGTCGCAAAAATTTGAACTTAATGCTACGTCGCAACAGTTTCTAACCCTACCCTCCCCCTCGTCACATTTCGTCACGAATTTGGTATACCCTCCCTACCCCCTAAAATGCTACGTCATTTATGCATGGTCCCAAACAGCTTTCGCAACTGGTCACCAATACACTCGGTTTGCTGTGTGTACCGTAGCTGGCCTTATCCGCCCATCCATGCCAGGTAAACCTTTCAACACTCACTACACCACGTACCCGTCGTTTCATGCCATTATCGTCGACTAGGAATAATAGCTTTGCAGCCTTTGATCCATCGCTTCCATGGGTCGTCAGATATGTACTGCGAACGCTTGTAAGTGCTACGAAGGGCATCTGCTAAGTCAGTTATTGCGAAGGTTGGATATTGTAGACCGGATGAATTGTCTCTGATGAGATGGGTCGGCGATAGACTCCGTCGTTTCCAGAACTTACTAATGTCCCAAGATGGAAGAGCTTGTCGACCATCTATAACCGGTTAAGCTTCGAAACAAACACGGCTCGTATTGCCTTGTCTTCCCTTTCCAAATTAAAAAATTCCTCTTGCACTGCTCTAAGATCGACTCCTATGATGTCATGCAAAGAACTGGTCAGACAATGCAAAGATCTACACCTAACATTACTAAGTTTATCAGCGTTCTTTTTGTGCAGTGGCGGAAGTAGTGTGCTGTCTTATATGCAATAAGGAAATTAATTATATTGTTAACTTTCGATTGCACCTTACAGCGCAACGGCGAATAATAAATCAAGAGAGTTCATTACCCTGCTTCAAAACATCTAACTTTTGAGATTTATCTGATGCTTGATTTTTTCTAGAACTATTTGGTAACGTTCTTGTTTTTTACTGAATCGCAGCGTTGAAATTCAGAAATAAATATAGAATTGTCAAATTGTATTCTCAAAATTTATTCAGAATTTATCACAAGATAAATATCTGATCCATCGCTGAAGAAAATTATCTTATAGCCGTTATAGTCGTTATGTTTCAATATACTAATTACAATCGAGTTTTTGTGACTTCTTTTTAGGTAGGATATAGGAGAGATTCAACTAGTTAGAAAGTTTCCAGCCGGACGATTTCTATCACGCAGTTTTATTCATCCGTTCACACCAGATTTTTAGAAGATCAGCTTTCTCAACGGGATGCTTTTCTCCCCCATGCTGTTGATCATCTTGTAAAACCCTCATGCGATGATTCTCACAAATGCTTTCTTTGCTTTCATGAGTAAAGGGTGCCCCACGTCAAATTGTATCACGGGAAAACGCTGTACCTATTGGGTATTTTCTCTTGTAAATTTGTGCTAGAAGAAGTTTGGAGTGTATTATTTAGATTGTATTATAATCGCTGTCTGCTTTTTGAAAATTGGAAAAAATAACGACAATCGAAAAGTATCAGCAACTGGAAAATCCTCAACTCTCTCATCGGAACATCAGAAAACAACTCGGAATCGTAGTCAACGGTGAGTCATGTGATTAAACTAAATTCTGAGCATCAAACGGAAGGAGAAATGCGGTCAGAATGAATATTCTATTAGTGATCAGGATAACGGTGATTATTAGTGGTCAGGCGTGTAATGAAAGCGTTTAAGTGGAATCCCAATGTTTCGGTCATTCAGAATCTGTCCCAGTCTTTAGTTCAGAGAACCGAGGACCGGGAGGGACTGCGTACGTACAAAGTGCAAAAAGCTCCAAATCGTGACGAATGGCAAAATGCGGTTGGAAAATCACGGGCCCGGAAACTGTACACCCAGATGCTGACGACGCGTTATTGTCTCATCAGGGATGATGAGACTTTCGTCAACGTGGACTTCTGGCAGCTTCCGGGGTTATCGTTCTTACCGCTCAGCACTGGTTTGATGTTTCGGAGGAAGTAAGGAAGGAGAAACTTTCAAAGTTTGCCAATGAATACATGATTTGGCAAGTGATCTGCTCATGCGGTAAACGGAGTGCGCTGTTCGTGACAATCGGGACTGTAAACGGGGAGATTAACTTCAAGGAGTGACTGCTTCCTCTGTTGAAGCAACTCTACGATCTTCTGGCCGGAACTAGTTTCGTGCCACTATTCAAATGCAGGCAGTACAGAAGCATCACAAGTAAAATATGAAGAATAAGTGGGTTTCCGTACAAAAGAAACTGCAGCCAGATGTTGTACAGAACCTACACGCAAACGAAAAACTACCTAAAATACAGTTCTTTTGATTCAATCTCGGGATATCGTGGAGAAAGGTAAAATTAGGTAAACCGTGTTAAAGGTAGGTTCCATTTAACCATGGCAAAAATCACAACTCATTGATAAGTTTTTTTATACTCAACCTTGAATGCAATATACTAAAATTTAAGTTTAATTGACCTAATTTTTAGTATACCCCAACCAACTCAAAAGTACCTTACTTCACGGAAGACCTCGATTGAGTCGAATCTTTCGTTTTGTTTTTGATAAAACCAATAAGTGCGAAAGCGACGCATAACTAAAAAGTAAGTTAAAAGAACTTATTCTTTGGGTTGTTTTATTTTTGCGTGTAATGAGGGGAGTTAAGGGTAAGGTGCGAGCGTACGGTTATGGCATTGAAGTTGAATGAAATAAATATGCCAAAAGCTTAGGAATGTATATATTATATTATATTATATTATATTATATTATATTATATTATATTATATTATATTATATTATATTATATTATATTATATTATATTATATTATATTATATTATATTATATTATATTATATTATATTATATTATATTATATTATATTATATTATATTATATTATATTATATTATATTATATTATATTATATTATATTATATTATATTATATTATATTATATTATATTATATTATATTATATTATATTATATTGTCTAAAAGTTTGAGCAGGATCGGTTCACTACATAATTTTCTACCGCGTTTTTTCGTGAAGCAATTTGATGTGAGACACACTTTACCTTTTCATATTAAGCATGTCACTTACGTCGCAGCATTCGAAAAAAGGCGCTCATAAATGATCTCTTATTTTCTTTTGCATATTCGTGCATAGGTGTATTAAGGAAAGTTCAATATAATTCAATCGCACTTGTTTATCTGAAGTCCCTAAAAGCAAAAAATACTATTCAGATCAATTTTAGGATTCAAATGAATTTAGTTTTCCCTTTTGCAGTGATCAATATTTAAGTACAGATCAGTCCCAGTCTCATCCACAGAAAATATATCATATGTGTCATTGTATTTCTATTGCCGTATCAATACCAACTTATTGATACGGTAATAGGCAATGATTTATAATATCATTCTAAATTAGCAGAAGTTTACAGAAAATAATCAAATGTTTTAGGAATTTTCAAAAAAAAAAACATTTGAATTTTCAATAAATTGAAAAGAAGGATATGCATGGTATGCAATTTTCTAAAAAGTTGTCAAAGATACCAGGGATGATATACCACATCTCGAAATGAAAGATTTGTTCTGCTTGCTTGTATTTGTGGAATTTGGACTTTATTGAACACAATTATCAAATCTCACTACTATATGGATTAAACATTGATATGTTTCTTGTTCAGAAACTTGTCATAAAATATTATATGGAATAAATTTAATACAGTGAAGATCCGTTATATATCAAGCCCTTGGTGAATTTGAAGCTCTTGATTTTTCTTTTTTGTATATTTCAGGTCTCTAAGATAAGAAAAATATGCTAAAGAAAGTATTTACTAGAATTCAACTTGGTTCGTCTACTAGAGCCCATCAAACTACCAACTATCAATTTTCATATGAGGTTGAAAAAATCGGGTTAGAAAACTGATAAAATCGGCGGTAGACAAAATCGGTGATTGATAAAATTGGCTGATTATTGCTTTTGGACTACTCTTTACCGTTCTGAACTATTGTGTGCTCGGTGTATGTTGTTCTGTATTATAGCATCTACTACAGATGTTCGCCTCAAAATGCGACCCACTTCTTCAATTTCATTCTGGGATACTTGATGAGACTTCACGGAAGGGTTTGGTCCAATAAAAGAAGTGGAAGACTTTTTTCCGGCTAACACATCGGTTTTATCATTCACTGCCACTCCCCAAATTGACCCTATTTTTTCCGGCAATTGCCGAAGTTCAATAATTCTGCCCCACTAGTTTTCATTCATTAAATGCAGCCTGACTATCCGGGAACATCGACCTTAAAGCGAGGTTTCAGAACTGATGTTTGACAGCATAACAATGTAGCAGACGCCTGGCGATACCGGTGTCACTAATGTTACGATGTTATCAGAATTGGTACGTTCTACCGGTACGCTTCACACAATCGCATGTTCGAAGGGGCTGGTCAGAATTCAGCAATAGACTGCTGACGCACCGACAGCAGATATTCCTGTTTTTGGTTGATAACACCACGTACGAGCCAATCGCAATGGCACCCACTAAATGCCTATCATCAAAGGCAATAAAATTATTTCTTAATTATAATTAGTGTTAAATCACTGCAAGAAATCATTTCAGATAGAGTTTCTACTGAAGAATTGTTATTTCAACTGAATCGATAAACCCACACGAGATACACGAGACACCTGATGTCACCGGTTTCCATCATTACATACTTCTGTAATGGCCGAAAAATACCGTTACTGTGCAAAAGTCGAACGACGCAACCCTCAATCGTGTACTGCTTTGACAGAAAGTATGTTCAATCATGATGAACGATTTTTGGCGAGTCGTTATAAAACTGTCGTCACCGTGAAGGTTACTCAGTATTTCGTCAACGTCTGTCGAACACTTTTCAGTTCCGGCGATCAATTAAAATCTGTTATACTATGGCACGTGAGTTCCGAAGTTTTTTTTTCTATATTTTGTAGTTTACTTGAAATGGGTAAAGAAATTCGTGCGAACCCTATTTAGTTTGAATATGAAATTTGTGTTGATGTTTCATCGTTCATTTCTCTACAGGCCACTGGAGTAACCTGTTCGTGGTGACATCAGCGCTGCTACTGTTCACAATCTTCCAGGTTGAAGCACAAGATAATCCGTGCCGAGGAAATTCCGGAGTTTCGAACGTTCCTGACCCGGCCGATTGCACCCGATTCTTTCTGTGCATAGATGAGCTGGCTTTCCCATCCCAATGTAGTGCCGGACTGATCTTCGATGTGCTCACCAATGCGTGCAATCGGAAAGAAGATTCCGTGTGTGTTGATGAAATCGTAAGCCCACCAACCGCCCGACCACCGAATTAAGTTTTTGCGAATGTTCGAACCAACTGAAATAAGTTTTGAATTAATGTGAACCTTTTAATATCTGGTTAAATATTTTGGCTGTGCACTTTTGTGTAATGAAATTCATTTCCACTACTTTAGGGGTTTCTGTATGATTCTCTCCCTCAATCAAATGCCGAATGTGACTATTTCAGAATTTGACTACATTTTAGTTAAATCTATTTCCGAAACGGCCTTAACAAGTTAGTCTAAATAGTTATATGAGCTCAAGTATTGTGATGCGATTTGTAAATCTAATAAGTCATGTGCATTATGCAACGAGAAAGAACGAACGTTAATGGCGTTTGTGATACTCAATGGAATTATTACAAAACTGGGTGATGCATATTCCCTACTAAATATGTTAAACATAGATCAGTCGTAATTGTTCGGGATGAATCCATTTGGACCCTGTGAATCTAGATTTCGGAAAATATTCATATATTCAAGTATTGGTATACGAATTTGAAAGGAATCCGTTGAATATATGAGTTTCTTGGAATTGTCTTAGTGACGAGTTCATGATTTGACCTCGCAACGGTCGGTTACGTGAACCTGCTCTGGAATGACGGGGTCAAATCATCACATGGTCACATAACGATTAGATCAGTGGTTTTCAGCCTTTTTTGTACCATTACACCCTTTCGAGTATTGATCTCTATCGTGTACCCCTTTCTGAAAATTGTTTACAACCATTAACTCGTCAGAATAATTTTCATTTGGTTGAATACCATACTTTTTCCAATTTGAAACCTGTTCCTAGAGACACTCAGTCAGAATCAGAATTCTTGACACATGGGAACAGTATTTATAGACAAATATCCAACGGGAATGTTAAAATAGGAATTTAATATTTACCCCGAAAAATTCACCCCTACAAAAGTCTAATTCATCCCCGGTTGAAAACCACTGGATTAGATGAAGTCTTCTGAAGTTATTCCAAGAACTTCGACACTCATTTTCCAATTCAATCAAATTCATAAATAGTATCTCAGTATCCGGACTCCCAGGAATGAGTATAATAGGTTCAATTTATTTTCTCTGAGTCTGAAAGTATAGTTCCTGAATCGAAAATGTCAGAATCGGTTAGCAAGTAATAGCATTTCCAATTTCCGGGTACCTTCGGGTATCCTGTCGACCTGTTAGAGAGAAAAAAAATCCAGGAATTCTTCCGCAGATTTTATGTAATCACTATATAATCAATTTTTATTGAGAAAACACATTGAAATTTCGGACTCATAACGGTTAAGAAATTCATAATCTAAATATGGCGCAATAGAATCGTTCTTATACTCTCGTGAACTAACCATCGGCTCCCTTTAGACACTTCGTATTCACCATAGCTGTCGCGGCTTGTATGTTACCTTTACCCTTTTTTAATCTGATATGAAAAATTTAAATCTCCAGTCTAATTTGATATGCGCTGCATGTTATCGTGCAAGTTTGACAATCAGCATTTTGTTTTATTTCAATTGTTTATGTTGTCGCGTGCCATTGTCACTCATGGAGACATATTCAACCTACTTGACAATGGAAATTTTAGTCATGTTGGTATTATGTATATATTGTAACTAATTTACTATTTGCCCTAAAGATGAAGGTATATTCCTGCCAAGCGTGGACAATTTGACACAAATATTTTTGCCAGGGACGCGTTCCTATAATTAAGTTGCAAAATCAAGTGAACTTCACCAACGCCGAAAAAAGTAAAATGAAAACGAGAAGGTGCATAAGAATTGAATGGAAGCACTGTTAGGCTTATTTTTTTTCGAAAGTTATCCTACTGAAGCTGTAGAACTAGAGTCTCGAAAGGGCTCCCCGTCAGAATCACTCACTGCAATTGCAGACGTCGCGGGAAATGTTACTTACTAAAACACTGCCTAAGGCCAATTGCAGCGGGCTGCGATACTAAATGTGATATTTTTTGTACGGTTCAGATATTTGCGGGTGTTCACGATTGCGTGTATCATCGCGAACGGCTCGAGCGTTTGTGCATTAAGGTGTTCACGGTCATGTCGCCAAGGAACGTATTGTCTGGTGAATATGAGCGTCATTTTTTGATTGGTCCAACTGAAGACATGGACCTAGGCTGCTAGGGCCGAGAGTAGGAACTTCGGGGCGTAACCGATTCATAACAGCGCGAACTCGGGCGTTTGTAGGTTCACTCTTGAGATCGAGTTTGTAAATTTATAAGTGTTATCCTATTTGCGAGATCACGAGTGTAGACATGCGTATTAGACTGGTTCAATTTTTGACTATTAGCTCCACCAGGCTGTACTGATTCCTTTTATGGTCCTTAGCAATTGTGCACATTTTGGTACCGATAGGTTCTGTCTACGAACGTAGACACAACCTATCGGTACAGAACGGAAATTAGTATGGAAAATCGGTTAACATTGAAAACAAATTCTTGAAAAATCACCTCATGAATTATTTAATGAGAATACTGTATATTTCTAAAGGTATTCTTCTACTAAACATTGTTCAACCCTGTTTGAATAGCTCCATAGTTATACAAGTGTAAACTAGTGCCAACCACCGCTCCCATATGGCAGATGCAGCTATTCAAACAGGGTTGCTATGATTAATAATAAAATCCACTTGTTTTGAAGTCATGCTGCTTTTCTCAGCGAATTTTCACAAACTTACAATGTTCCACGAATGTGTTCAGTAGGGGAATACCTTTAGAAATATATAGTGTTCTCATTAATTGATTGATGACGTGATTTTTTAAGAATTTATTTTCAATGTTAACCGATTTTCCATACTAATTTCTATAAAAACTTTGAAATTTTTGGAGGGTCCGTAGACACAATCGATCGGTACCAAAATTTGCACAATTGCTAAGGGCCATAAAAGGAATCAGTAGAGCCTAGTGGAGCTAATAGTCAAAAATTGAACCAGTCTTATATTATCGCAAAGGGCTCTACCGTTTATATGTTAACGTACTGTCGCTTGCGCTAGCGTACATAAATTCGATTTTATTACCGTGTGACCATTCGCATATTCGCGTATATTCTTGAATGATCGCGCGCGGACCATGAATCTGATAATTTTTAGTGTACTGTACAGATGTTAGAAGAGAGTAAGTTTCCCCATATCATTAGAGTTCCCGGACATGTCATCATGGAACGTGTTGTCTAGTGAATATGAGCGTCTTTCTTTTATTGATCCAACTGGAGGAATGGACCTAGGCAGCTAAGATCGAAGGTGGAGATTTCCGGATGTGGCCGATGCATTATCGCGCGGACCTCGGCGCTGGTAGGTGCTCTCTTCAGACCGGATTTATAAGTTTATTAGAGCTAAAATATTCACTTAATCACTGGAGTTTTTCCATGTTTGCGAGACCGTGGGCTCTGGTGTGCGTGGATGATCGCGAAGGCTTTAAGCGTTTGTACGCTATCGTGCTGAATGCTAGAAGAGAGTGAGATTCCCCATATCACTACAGCTCCCGGTCATGTCGCCAACTGAAGGCGTGCTAATAGAGCCGAGGATAAGGAACTTTCGGACGTGACCGATTCATTATTCTTGCGAACAATTGTTTTTGTAGGTCCGCGTTTATGAGTTTAGAAGTGCTAAAGCATCCTCTCAATCGTCGGGGTGTTTTCATGTCTGTGAAAATGCGGGTTTAGTTGTGCGTGGACGAAGCTCAAGCGTTTGTATGTTAACGTGTTTGTCGCGTTTGCTAACGTGTTTGTAACTTCACGTGGATAGATTCGATTTTATAACCATGTGGCCATTCGCATATTCGCGCGTGTCCTTGAGTTATCGCGCAGACCGTGAATCTAATGCCTAATTTTCAGTGTTCTGTTCAGATACTAGAAGGGAGTGACCCCACTAGAGTTCCCGGTCATGTCGCCATGGAACGTGTTGTCTAGTGAATATGAGATTCATTTTTTTATTGGTACAACTTAAAGCATTAGTCTAGGCTGTTAGGACCAAGTGTAGAGACTTCCGAACGTGACCGATTTATGATAGCGTGAGCGCTGGGTTAATGCTTGAGGCCGCGTTTGTAAATTGATAGGTGTTAAAACGTTCATTACCGTGGTGTTTCATGTTGGCGTGATCGCGGGCGTAAGAATGTGTGAGTGATTTCAATTGCATATTCGCGTTTGGAGCCAGATTTGTGTTATCGCGAAGGCCACGAGCGTTTGTACGTTTCGAATGAGAGAGATTGTGAGTGTATATTAGAGGATACGTAATTGATTGTGTCAGTGAGTGTTAGTATGAATCTAATTTAAGATAGTACCTAATGAAAGGAAAAATAACGCGCCGAATAAAAAAAAAGATGAACACAGATTAAGTAGAAACGTATAAATTGACCGATATTATTTTTGGTGTACATGAGTAGTGAAAAAGCAAACTACAACAAAAACAGTCTAATGAAGTACAAGAAAAGAACACATGTAACATGCAATCAAACCTCTTACATTCGTCTAAATGACAGAAAATGATATTTATTTACCATTAACGACAATTACATTCTGTTAGAAATCTATCATACTATGCTGAACGGGAATGGATGATTCATGTACGTCAGTAACTTAACCGTGCCTTAATTTATCCAATCCCATTTTCCCGAACGAATCGAATCGAGTGCACGAATTGAACACCGAAAAAAGTGATCATCGTATCCTAAAAAGGATTACCCACTATCTTTTCATATACGCCAGTTATGTATCCATTCCCTGACCCAGCTGTCACAAATACTTAGACGAACACATACACAGATAGACTTACGACTAGCATATAACAATTGTAAGCTAGTACTAAAAACTACAATTATTACTTTTACATTTTTTGTTTAGCCTGTGCACAGGGCCGCCGAGAGGGGGGGGGGGACCGGGGTGTTTCCCCCCGGGCCCGGAGTTTTGAAGGGGGCCCGGATTTTTAACAGAAACTAAAATTTTGGCAAATACTTTTTCGACAAAAATTTATTTGAGAATGCAATTGAAAATTCAATATCTTGTGTATGAGGTAACTAGAATAGCGAAAATTCTAAACTACTGCATATTTGATATCAACTATATTTATACCAACCTAATTCTCGCATCGAAACAAGATTAAAATGTCTATAATCGAAACAAAAATATGATCAGACTTGTAAGGGTTAAACAATTAAATGGTTTGATTAGAAGTCATGCGGTTGTCTTCAAATTTCGCCAATATGAAATCGATTTTTAGCATTGAAAATGCTTTACTCCACTATATGGGGCTGAGACTAGGTGTATAGCTAAAATCTAAAATTCGATCCGCGTCGCGAAAATGTGGCATAATTTTAAACGACTGCAGCGTTGTTAATTGTTGATGGAATTGTATCATTTACATACCAATCGATTCAGAGAAGTCCAACTTGAAAATTGATTGCAACTTTAAATTGGTATTTCAACTGTACACTATTGAAAAATCCGTATTATTGGAAATGCTTTGGAAAAATGTAAGAAGACATACCAAGTTTTCACTCACATTTTATTAATTGTTGAAAGATTTTCATGATTCGGACACCAATCGATTTAGAAAATTGCCAGTAAAAAATTGTTATCAAATTTATCTGTGTGTTTTATTAGCACACTATTCAAAAATCCGTAAATCCGCAGGGAAAACTTATACAATTTTCATAAATTTGCGCAACTCTTTCCCTAACACAGACCTCATCTCGACACTCATAAACGTCTTACACATTTCATCGCATGACATAAAAGGAATGTTTCTGACCGAATTAATTCACTGCCATACCTACTCTGCTGATGGAACAAGGTAGGTTATTGCTACTGCGGCTGGTAGGATCTCAGATACATCTTTCATTTGATACGAGCCATGGAAGGGGAGCGTTTCTGTGTGCTGGAAGGATTTTGCTCGCATTTCCAAGCGACGATGGCGGAACAAATGGCGAATTGCTGGTTTATGCAGTGCGTTTAGTCGTATAGGCAAGTCTCAAATCGTTTCATAGGATTCTTGTCCTGTATCACAAAACAGTTATTGGCAAATCGTCCTTATTAGGACGAATATATAATGGAAAAAGAATTGATGAAGAAAATTCCGTTTATTAATTTGTATTAAATTTGTGCTTGTCGATTCTGTATCATTACCAGTAAATTATAATATAAGCAAAAATTATTCAAATTAATAATTTACAAACTAGAAGTCTTTTGCAAAATGAATAAACGTGGCAACTATGCCACTGAGCGAAAGCCACCCCAAAAAGAATGATGAAAATATTTTTATTTGTCGTACAAAAGGATGGTCTTCTATCTGCACCAAAAAGTTGATTAAAGAGATCACCTTGTTTCAGTGCTTATTTGACATGAGCTGCGAAAGGAAAATGTTCGTGTGTATACGTAGCAGAAGCGAATCGCCGGCAAGGTTCGAATCGTTTCAAGGGATTCTCGTCCCGTATCACAAAACATAGTTATCAGCAAACAGTCCTTATTAGGACGAATACATAATGGAAAAAGAATTCAATTAGAAAAATCCTTTCATTAATTTGTATTAATTGTGCGCTTGTTAATTCTGTACAATTCCCTAGTAACAAATTAGGTTTTAAGGTTGTTTTATAGCCACTCATAAAACTTATATTGCACTTGTAGCGTGCTATAAAACTTCAATTGTTACTTGGGTTACCAGTGAATCATAACATAAACAAATATTCATACATTATGCAAAAATCCCTTTTATTAGCTTGTCTTAAATCTATGCTTGTTTATAAATCAATTCTGTATCTTTATCAGTGAACAATAACAATAAAAGTAACAACAAGTAACAAGTAGTCGTGTCTTGTAGACAACCCTCTATTTTTTTGATTTATTGAATTTCCAATCTTCGAAAGCGTTGGATTAGTATCGAAAGTAATTATTGAAAAAAAAAAACTCTGCTTAGGGTTGCCACACCGGTTTTTGGAGACGAATTTCGTGTCTTCGTTCAGGTAAATCAGAATTCGCCCGGAAGAATCCATTGGATTATTTTGCTATTTTGCGTTGCCCTTTTCTTTACCAGGAATCGTCCAGCACACAGTCCTCATAAACATCATCATCGGGTTGCAGGCCCTAATTGTTAAGGAGGGCCCCTCTTGGTATTGACAAAAATTAATATAAAAGTGCCATTTGGGTTTACTTTAACCCATTGAACCTTCGGTTCAATGGATCATTGTTCCTCACAAAGATTCTCGAAAGAAACTGAAGTGTGATTTCACAACCCGTGTTTGTTTATTGAGGAGCAGAGCAAAGCTCGCTCAGGTTATCCTTCACAGCGAGAGTGGCTAGTGCTTTTAGATTCTTTGTGGGAATGAAGGAGAGCGAAGTACTACACCCAACTACATAAATCGACAAAACTGTTAACAAATGCAAAAACATACAACTAAATGTGAACGGCACAGAAAGGTGGAGTGCTTTAGCAAAACATTACACTCTACGGTGAATGTGAAGAAAATAAGATATTTTTCCTCCTAGTGCTACGAGCTGCATAAGAAATAAAACAGTGCATATTTATTTGTTTTTAAGCGTTTTTACAATAAAAAGCAATGGAAGCGCTCCAAACTTCTGTCGAGTGATCACTTTAATTCGAAATTGTAATTGATACCCATGTGTCTCTTGAAGTCTATCCCCTGCACAGTAAAACTCTACTGATGAAAGTACTACTAGAGGCGGTAACCCTACCTCTATTTGAGAGCTCAATTGGTCAAATGAGTCATCAATAACTCTTGATATATCTAAATAATTCGAAATAATCCAAAAATTTAAATTTAAAATTTAATATATTTTGTTTGCCGTTCATTGTTACATAATCCATAAAAAATCATATTCAGATACGAGATGATACCGAAACATTTTTGTCTAGGGGTCGTAGTCAAATGATGTAGCTTTTTTCGGAGATTTTCTTACAAAGCGGCCAGGAATGGAAAAAAGATAAATACGTTTTATAATTCTTTCAAATACGGCCTTTTATCAACATTTTCATTATAACAGCAAATGGCGTGTTAATAGTTTTGTTTTGAATTTTATATGTCATGGAGCATGAAGAGATGATCTCTCAGTTCACAATCTTACAGCTGCCAATTATTCTAAGAAGCATACGTTCAACTAAATTACTAAATTGTGTTGGATTGATTTCGAAGAGAAAATTTAACTCTGCTACCAAACTAAATCAACTAGTTAGCAAGATTAGCTAACTAATGTAGCAAGTTAAATCCGCATACAAAATCTTTTCGTTTTGGAGGAGCGAGCATGAGATTTTGAACGTCGCTTCCTGAACGTAACGATTTTATTTTTATTTTTGAACTATTTACTAGAAATCAGTTACAACATTCTTGTAAAATATTTTAAGGTGTGCTAACACACCAACACAAATAAAGAATAATTCATGTTTTTATAGGATTATGAATGTTTTCGAAACCAGCATAGCGTAAAATTCAACCCCAACCCTTATTTGAAATTTGATCCATGTTTCTCATTTTTTAAATTTTTACATGGATTTTTTTTTTATTTTGTTAAAATTTCATTTCTTTTTTTTCAAGTTGTTGATTGTCTTTGTATTTCTACAATTGTAAGATTCTGCCTTTTTTTATCTATTTCCATTCTTTTATTTTATCCATCTTTTTACGTTCCTTACTTTTGCTTTTTTCTATTGCTATCACTATCACTTACTTTAATTTATAGTTTCTTCTCTGTTATTTCATTTTATTCACAATTTTTCGAGAAAATTCTGCTTTCTTTATTTCATTTTTCTTATTGTTTCATATTTTAATACCCTGCTTTTTTATTTGTTTCTTTTTTCATTCCATCCAATTTTTAGAATTTGTCTATTTACTACATTTATTCTTATCATAGCTTTTTCTATTTCCGTTTTTTTCGTATTTTTTGCATTTTCATAAGCAATTTTACTTATTCAAATTCATTCCAATTTGTCTTATTGTTTAATTTTTTACCTTTCTCCTATTTTCTTCCTTATGTTTTTAACTTTTCGTTTTTCGTAGTTTTATTTTTTCCCACTGATCGTTTAATATAATTTTATTTATTTCTTATACCTTTTTCTTAAGATTTTATTCGTTATTGTTATTTCTTTATTGTTTCCATTTAACCTATTTTGAAAGTACTTTTTCTGTTGACCATTTTCTTGTACGTTTATATTGATTTTTTTTTTATTTTCCTAAAAACATTTGATCTCTTTTTAGCACTATGCGCACTTTTCCTTGATTTTACATTTAGTTCGTTATTTTAATTTATTTCAAATTTCATTGCTAGTGTTTTTCTATTCTTTAAATAATTTAATCCATTTTATTCATTTTCTTAGTGTTAATTTCTCCATTTTTTGTGTTTCTATAGTATACCATGTTGGCTTTTTCCTACTATCTTAGTTTTTCATTTTGTCTGTTTGCTCCGTTTTTGTTCATTATCCAATTTTCTTTACTTTTTGTCTTTTTATCATTCCACTTTTCCAGTTTTTTCAAAATTTTCCGGTTCGTCCATTTATTTTAATTTCTCTATGGTTATTTTATTCTTGTCTTTTATATACACTCCTGTAATTTTATGCATTCTTAACGTTCTATTTACTTTTTCTATTGCTTTAAATATGTCTTGTTTTAAATGTTAAATAAATTTTATTATTCTTGATTTATCGAGTTTTTCAGTTTTATGCATTTGTTATATTAGTGTTTGTATTCTTTTTAGTAGTTTTTCTTTCATTTTTATTTAGTCTTGAATTTTTTTCTACTTTCTTATCGATTTTTCATTATTTTCAACATTTGTTCAATAATGTTCGAATATGTTTTTTCTAGTTTCGTGTTTTCTTTTATCAAATTTTTATAGGTTTTATTTTGGTTTTTCTAGATTAAACATTTTTGACATTAATTTGTTTATTTGGTTGATTTTGTTGTTTGTAGCTCTTTTTTACATTTTTTAATGTTTAGTTTTCCTATTGTTTTTCTTTTATCTTTTGCCGTTGATCGCCGTTTAGATATTTTTAATTTTTGTAATAACTACATTTTTAATCTTTCCATTTCCGTACTTTTATAAATATTTTTGACAAAAATGACGCTTTTCAAAGTCACCAAAACTGTCGAAAAGGTATTTAAAAAAAACTCCCACAGTAATGAATTTCAAACATTAACTTTTTTGTACTGTACACAGTGGTGGAGGCCCGTACGTTGGATCCCCCGGGCCCGTATTTTCTCTCTGCGGCCCTGCCTGTGCACGATGACGAAGTCGATCGATAAATCGACCCACGATGACCCCCACTACGAGCGGTGTCCACCAATACCGCCTTTAAGCTGTGGAATAATGTTTGCAAACACGGCCCACAGCAGAAGCTAATCCACATCGACCCGCCAGTCGACCACGCCATCGCGCCCAGGCTAATGGTTGATCGTTAGTTTGGGCTGGTACAAAGTATGAAAAAACATAAAATGCACCACCATCGAAGAGTAATGAAATAACCATCTTCAAGCAATTGTCTGTCAGAGGTTCTTTAAAACCGATGCACGAAATATGCTTGATGATGTTTGCAATACCATCCAACCCATCAACCTGGGAGAGGGGTTTATCAAGAGTTATGAATTTAAAAAAAATAAATATTAAATAAATTTGCGACCATTCCATCTCAAGAGTTTGTGGACGACGTAGTAAGCAAATAAAAAAGAAAACAAAGAGAGGCTCTCATTTGAATCATTGAACATGTTTGTCTAGAATTTAATATATTTTTCGTTATATTCATTGTATTTGATTGATTCTTTTCATTCATTTTACTCTTATATTAATTTCCTTCATAATTTCACTTTATTGATCTACTTCATATTATTTGTTTAATTATTTTATTGGATTTGTTATTTTGGTCATTTTATTTATTTTATTATTATTATTCATTTTTTTATTATTTTATTATTAGACTTAGTAGACAATTAACCCTCTTTAGACAGATGCCTTCCGGTTAATCGCACTAGCAATATTAAAGAAAATATTTATATCTAAAATTGGGGCAAACGAAAAAAAAAATTCTTTTTGCATTTTAAAGAGAACACTTTCAGGAATGTTTAGAAAAAAAAAACAAAGGTGATATTTCTAAAAAAATTGAAAATTGTGATCTTACTACTGATTAAGTTACTACGGGCGACCTAATTGAATAAATAGGCTAATAGACCACTAGTGAAAAATTGTTCCCGAGCCTGAGGGATAATCCTTTTGCAAATGAGTGGTTGGGACCGTGTATAAATGGTGGCGCTAGCGTTCTAGTAAAATTGGCAGATCGAAACTTTTTTTAAAGAATTTTCTCATAGTGTTATGTCTGTTAGTCTGTGCTATTATGGCCAACAAGTTTTTTCGCAGTAGCCATCTAGATTTGGTTTCACAATGCCACATACTACAAAAAAATTGGTTCCTCCATCGAAATAGCGATATCACCTAATTCGGGTGGCCTGTTTGAGAAATTTTGACTCTACGCGAGGTATTTTCAGTAGTAAAATCACAATTTTAAAACTCGATTTATTTTTTTTTAGAAATATCACCTTCGCAGTTTTTTTTCTAAACATGCCTGAAAGTATTCTCTTTGAAATGCAAGATGAATTTTTTTTTCGTTTGCCTCAATGAGCTTTAAAAGTTATCTGAAGACACCGTTTAGGAGAAATAAAAAATAACGTTGCAGCAAAAAACAGTTTTTGTTAGGAACACCCTAAGTTGCTCAATTAAAATAGCTATAAAATGAAAACCTTTTGCGATACATAGTCTTCGGCAAATTTGCTTGGCATAAGTTTCTCTACAATATTGCTGAAGACTGTAATATTCTATCTCTTTACATTCAGAAAATAATTTTTGAAACACCCTAACAATAAGAGCTATCTACATCTGAAGATGGCATATTTGATACTGATTATTTGTCCTGAAGACATCGTAGCTCTAAAATATAAGGTTTAGCCACAAACATTTTTGTCTTCCTAAATTGTAAATTCGGACCACTGTGCTGTGGGCTGAGCATGTAGTTCAAATGATGGAAGGGTCGCTCTCTAGCAGAGCACCTAGAAGGGATAGCGAAGTACCAATGCAACAATTTAATTATCTAGATTCGTGTTCCCAAAGTTATGAAAAGGTCACACTCACTAAACAATTTAGATCTAAAAGAATTAGATGATATAGTGATTTGCGAAATAAACTGACACCACTTTTATTTCTCCACAATTGCGCATTAACAAAAAAAAACATACGTTATCAAATTATGGCATGGTCCAACGTAAAACTGCACACGTGTTTCGGCAATCGGCTGAGCCTTTTATGGTTTAGATTACGAAGGCAATTGGGAGTGGGCATGCAATTAGAATTTCCACGATGATGGACACGGGACATTCCATATGTGATCACAGAAGAGCTGTTCCTGGTTCCAGTGTTGATTAGGGGGACACGACATCACGAACAGACGTCCGAAGAAACAGCGATAATACATGGTGCAATCCGGGTGTGGAGCATAGAATTCTTCATACACTGCACAATCGGGTGTTCCGGGTGGACGAGCGGTGGTGGGAGCTTGCGTGGTTGATGTGGTGGTGGGTGATGCAGTTGGTGTTGTTGTCGTTGTCGTCGTCGGCGGGGTCGTCGTCGTTGTCGGCGGTGTCGTCGTCGTTGTTAGCGGAGTCGTCGTCGTTGTTAGCGGGGTAGTCGTCGTAGTAGTTGGTGAAGGAGTTGGAGCTTCAGATATAGTCGTTGTTGCTGGTGAAGGTGTTGGAGCTGGGGGAGCTGGTGTTGTCGTGGTATCTTCTGAAGCGTCCGTTGTTGTCACTCCTGGCGCTGTTGTTTCTTCGCCTGGACCGGAAGGTGTTGGTGGACTTTCAAGCTCTTTAATACATACTGACACCAAATCGTGATTGCAGTTGCCAGTGAGAACGTCGAATATCAATCCATCACCGCATTCCGCAGGAAAAGGTTCCTCGCGTATGCAGATGAAGAAGCGGTTGCAATCGTTCGGATCGGGAACTTTAAGTACTCCTTCCTCGTTTCCTCGGCATGGGTTATCTTCCTGTGCTGTTGCTAGATAATTTATGCTTAGAGCAACGGTTATCATAAGCCAAACTTCTGAAAACACACCACAGTTCCGTTACTTCGATATCACGATTATCCTAGTACTTCGACACTTACTTATGATTTTATTCATTTGGAAGCCTTTTAATTCATCAACATGAAACTTGAAAACCGTTTAAAAGCCAAATTAATACTGACTGGACTGGGCATGGGTTAATAGCATTTATAATGCATACATCATCAAATTGTCATCAATCATGGTTTTCTGCAATTTTTGCAAAATATAGCCTCATACGTTGACTATCGAACGATACATCAAATGTGCTTCAACAATCTAAATGCAGTGAGAGAGTTTTTTTTTCGAAGCATTGGTTCCACTTCCATATATTTACTGCAAAAAGATAATAACGAAACCGTCATCACCTAGCGGTTAATGAAAATACCAAAGCAAGCAAAATGCGTTCGTTGTATTTTAAAAACAAGAATGATAATATAGTGCCTATAGATTACGATTGGTCATTAATGGCAAATCTTTATTTTGCTTTGCGAATTACGTACATTATTGACCGTTCGTGCGAATGATTGGGTAATTCACTTACAGGAGTGATGGTTTTGCGGACTACTCTAGTTGCATCTAGATTCTGCTAGTTCCATCAGGAGTGAAACTTACACAGACACATCTTTCGTGGGAATATGTACCAAATTTTGGTACTGCCGGCATAGATGTAAGCGATGCCAACAGTTCGATTCAAGTGGAGAAATGTGGTAGAAAAGTGTTGGTTTTGCAAGCAATATGTCTTTGCGGTTTGAACTCTACCATTTTTTATACTATCAGAACTGTAAATTTCACTTTACGTTTTGCTTAGAACTAACCCCGGTGGTATCCCGTTTTCTTGTAAAAGTGTAGAGAATGAAATACTTACTAGTAGATATCTTGACGTAAAAAGTTTTTTTTATTGGAGACGGACCATTGCGACCAGCCCGTAGATCTAATGCGGTAAAAGTTATTTTTAAAACGTAGCATATTATCACGTGTCTAATTATTGAATAAGGTTTTGATAATGTTCTTGTACCAAGTTCTAGGATGAAGAAAAAGATCACTATACATTCTTCATTAGAGAAAGAAACTTGAACGTATATTTTTGAGAGTCTGATTGTCTAGCATTGATCATACTATGCGGTTCTAGATGCCACGTCAGCCAGTCTTGTCTATTTTACCTCGGTTTCAGGGAAAGGAGGTTATGGAGATACTGAATTCCTATGTAGTTCAATCCATTGATAATACTTTAGGAAATGTATTGGATGCGGCAGTGATTTATCAAGGTGCGTGACTTTGTCCAAGATAATAAATAAAGTATCTGTAATCATTTATTTAATTTTTTATTTTATCTGGATAGGTGGACCAGTCTTCGTTGTGATCGCTTCTCGATGATTAAAGATGGATGAAATATCTTTCTTAATAATAGGAAATTGATCACTGGAAGAGAGATCGTCATGTACTTTTTAGTAAAGGGGCCATGCAGAGATGGAGAATCGAAAGATACTTCAACCCCTGAAATTAACATAAGGTTTGGCTGTAGTGAGTGAGACACACCAAAAAATAATGAAATTTAAACGACATGTATGTCAATACGTATTTAAACATAAAAAGCTTGAAACAAACATTTGAGAAATTGTTCTACATTGTCTGTTTTAGCAAGTGCTTCATCAGAAAAAAAGATTAAGGTTCCATATAATGAATTTCTCAGAAATATTCAATTTAATAGTCACTGCCTGTAAATTCGTACGAAAGCTCATTAGCATACTCCTTGATCGATGAAAATTGGGATACTGTTCAGCGTTTTAGCACATCAAATATCATTTCACCGAATTCGATCACTCCTAAGTTGATTTCTGGTACTCTTTTAATAATCATGGGTATTGCCAAGATTCCGCTTGAATATTTCTCAAGATTCTGATAGAAACCTTCAGAGCATTCCGATGAAATCCATTGATTCTTTCACTGTGAAGTTTTGCTCAGGATTTTGGTGATATTCATCTCAAGAATCCTACTCGGAAATTTGAAGTATCCTTATTGACTGCCTGGATTCGAAAGAAAAGCTTCTCCGAGTTCTGGAACATTCCTAAACTGCATAAGATTATGATGTGCCCAAGATTTTGATTGAATCATGCGCTTATTTCTAACGGAATCATGTCCAAAATACTGGCAGAATTCTGTTCATTGTGGTGACACTATCGCCTTCGACATTGTGATGAAACCCTACTCGTTATCTAGTGCATGGTATCCTGCATAAAATTCTGAATTAAGAACATGATTCCGTAAGACTTCAATGTAGGACTCCGTCATAATCCTTACGAGGTTCTAATAGAGAGAACCGAAAATCGACTTTGGAAGAACCGAACTCTGACAAATGGCATTCTTTGTATCATAAGACGTTGTGGTGTTTATTCAATGAAGTTTTTTTCGTATAATGAGACTATGTTAAGTTGATCAGCAACCGAAACTTATGCCAGAATTGATAGTAGGCTATTCAAAATGGGTATCGACAGTAAATTTCGCCTAGACAATCGGGAATTTACTATCGGTGTAACCTGTGTAGTCCATTGCTGGTGGCAACAGTATTGGTTAACGAAGTCATGCAACAATACATGGGAAGAATTTACGACCCAAAATGATAGGTTTGTGCCGAAGCACTGAATGCCATACGAATACCGAATACCAGGGTTCCCATGACGTATCAGGAAATGTGGCCGACAAATTAACCGTTATGTGTCCGACGCGGTACCCGGGTACCTTTTTAGGTTTCAATTAATGAAATTCCCATATTTTATCCATAGCTGGAAATTGAAACTTTGTGATATCTTAGAACTTCACTAAGTTAAGCTTTTCGGTTAATAATATTGTTGATCTAGTAAGAGGGGAAGTGAGGAGGGGTTCCTGTTTTTTTTACTACGTAACAGGCCGACGTGGGTACCCGGGTACCCACAAAACTGAAATGCAAATAACTAAGGTAATTTTTAACCGATTTTGATACTTTTAATTGTTTTGGATTCAGTAACTCATCCACTTTTAGACTTGGTGAAAATGAATATGGTTACTTGATTTGGTTCTCGGGAATCCGGATTTCCGGAAGTTTGTTCGTGTGTTGGGATGCTGTTTGTGAATTTCAATGAAATGCTAGCAATACGGGTATCAAAATTCTTGGAATTGCATCAGTAGACTGTATCTTGCGGTTTTCGAACCATTTGGTCATTTGACCCCGGAACGGATATTCCGGAGCAGGTTCCCGTGAGTGGCCATTCCATTCCAATTCCACTTTTCAAATTGCCATAGGGTCCCTCAACAATAAATAACAGACTCCCGAGACAATTTGAAGAGTTTTGATACTCATATTTCTGGGACATTATTAAAATTTACAAATCCTACCCTAGTACTAGAACACTACTCCGGAAAATACGGATTAGCAAGAACCAGATCCGCTCATCCGGTTCTATTTCACAGAATCAAAAAGCGGACGAGTTTCTGAATCCAACCATAGTTATGAGCATTTCAATTTGTGGGTACCCGGGTACCCTCGTTGGCCTGTTAAAGGTGTTTTTTGTTGGATACATAACTGTTAAAAACTAACGTAGAAGGGCTCTTCCTGAAAACAAGCCATTGATTATGGGACATAATCAATATATAAGCAGCAATTTTCGTATATGACTTTTTGCATGTATAAGGCAACCAGCAGTTGGGAAAATGGATTCTGAGATGATCATTTCATTGGTTTAGATTTCGATAAAAATACACTGAAGAAATAATTCAGTTTGAACAAGAAATAGTTTTTTTCAAATAACTTTTTTTTTCCTTTAAAGTGCCCAAATTGAAATTTTGACGGTACGCAGGGAACATAATTACATACCTATTTTCAACAAAATTTCATCCAAATCAAAAATGGGTTTTTTTTATAAATCGACTTTAGATTTTTAAAATCGATTTTTATTTCAGTGTAGAAGTCGATGAAGAATTTTTTTCAATATTTTTATTCAAAAATTTGACTAATTTTGTGAAAATCACTCCTACAATATTTTTTGTAGGATTTGTCATATTTAGACTATAGTCATTTGAAAAAACTTGGTAAAAAAGTTTGGCCCTTTTCAAAAGACAGTCTTGATCATTTTGGAAAAACAAAGTATGCAAAGTGGTTTTTTGTGACAAATTTCTCATGTACAGAAAGTTTTATTAAAATCTGAGAGGGTGCTGCCAACATTTGTTCGATTTGGCGCGAAAATTCGTTGAATGAATAATAAAGCGCATCCAAGGGGTGAGTCACTTAGAACAATGTGCCGTACACACTGTATCACCTACGATAACACGATATAAGATTACGATTCACAGTAATACACGACCATTTCACTCGCTACCACAATGTGTGGCACAATGAGGCACACTTCTGACAACTCAAAAACTGTCAACAAAGTGTGGTTGAATAATCATAGCAACCATTGCTTTTGTTTTACTAAACACCATGGCACATTGCGGCACAAGCTGTTTGTTTGTGATCCCAATTAGATTTGTGCTAAGCGACTTATTCCTTGAGTGCATCATTCTTTCTTTCATGAGCTGTTCTTCAAGATATATATTTTCTTCTTGGACAATTGCATGTATATGAGAGATATACCAAGTTCATGCACGCAATTCATATCTTAATTCATTTTTAACAAGAGGATTGCGCCTATTTTAGTCATGTGCATTTTATCGGTTGTACGTGAGAAATTAATGCAAGCTGACTTTCCGCATACCAAGCATTCGGTCTGGTTCTTTTATCTGAGCAAATATTTTTTCGAGTATTTACAGCGGAATACATTGTTGATCGAATTTGATCAGCTTCCAGAGTAATTCTACAACGCACAGAGGAGTAACTAGAACAAATTCTTGGCCATAAACCAAAATATTTTTTTTTCGATCTTTTTGTTTCGTTATATTTTTTTTACATACCTAAGAACCTACTGTATAACGTGGGAAAATTAGGGGAATATCAAAAATTGTTAAAGAATTTTTGCATGTATGCCCAATAGTGATATTTTAAGGGATATTTTAATCGTTTTCGTTATATATTCAGCAAAATCGCTTTCTAGTGATGATGACTGTATTAAATAAGATAATACTATTACAAACGTAGTTCAACACAACCGTTTGTTTAACTTCAGCTTAAAACTAACTAAAAAAAAGTAAACTTGCTGTGTATTGCACCAACTTTAAAAAATACCTTGTTTTAACATTTTATTCCAAATTTGAATTATAAAAAAGTTACATTATACGGCTAGATCCGGCAAAGTTGCTGAAACAGTATTACAAAACAAGATTTCAGCTATACAAAAATATTCGAACTCTTCCGATCTTGCCCGATCCACCAATCCCAAGCGATTTGAAAATATTGAAATTTTTACTAATTTGAGGTACACCGAAATGCTGTAGGGCCAAATATTATGTTTGCCAACATGTATCTCTATGAAAATATGCACAGGCGTCCCTTTTCTTCTCCCTTTCCCACTGATCAAATGTTTATGCAACTGGAAAAATAAATGTATTCACAAAGATCACCTAGAAATTACTAGTATTTGAAAGGATATAGAAAATTGGCCTCTGCACTGGTAAGTGGGTAGATGCCAAATTGTTCCAAAAACTAGTAATTGTCTATTTTTAGTTCATATTAAGACATAATAACAACAATTGCAGCAGCAAATAATTTTGGCCAGGATTCGACCCCAATTACTCCTCTGTGCAAAGTCAAAAAAGTTCAAACATTTTCGCTCTTACTATCCGCGGCCATCACAGCCAAAAAATAAGATCCTTGAAGTGATACTTCAACATAATAATTTATGCTTAACGTCTATTATGCCAATCGTCCATTATTCCTAACGTACATTATGCCTAACGTATATCATGCATAACGTCCATTATTGCTTACGTCCGTTATGTCTAACGTGTTTATGCTAAACGTGCCTAACGTACGTATGCCTAACATATTTATTCCTAATGGGGTTCACGCATTGCTTTATACCGAGGTATTACTGTATTTATTTCCGATTGTAGGAAACTTGTAAAATATACCGAAAAACCCGTTTCTCGCTTGACCCAGATTTCGTTTTGAAAACCTTGAACTTAGTCAGACCACATCTGATCTCCTTTCGGATCAGAGATAATGCGAATAATGAGTTTTTCTCCCAATTCAAACGTCAAAACGGCGACAGTTCGTATTGACCCGTGGATCCGAATCTTGTCATATTGTATATCGCATTTCTTATTGGACTTGATTTCCGATTAACTATTCATTTTTACGGTAGTGTTTTCCCGACTAGATCTGTTCACACCCTCTTATTCTGTTATTAGCCGCAGAAGTTTTATATCTTCCAGTCGTCGCCGGTCTAAGTCATCAGTAGACTTAGACTTGCGTGGACGCATGAAATAGGAGACTTGTGAGAACTATGTTATCTCACCGTTTGACGACCTGCGCGTACGCAACAACGCAGTGCAAGGTTGGGTGTAAAAACCTAGCAATAAGTTATAGTTTTTGCCGTAGTTAAATAGAAACTACTTTTAACGCGGTTTATTATTATTATTATAATTTCCTGATTATACATCATATTATCATGATTTAATCTGTTCTACTATATTCCGCCACGTCACTCGGTCAGTTGCTGCTTGTCTCCAACCTCTCAGGTGCCCGATACTCGCCAGGTTCTGCTCCATGTGGTCCAGCCACCGGCAATGCTGCACTCCTCTCCGTCTTGCACCTGCCGGGTTGGTGGTGAAAACCAACTTTGTGGGGTTGTTGTCCAACATCCTCACAACATGCCCCGCCCACCGTACCCTTCCAGCTTGAGCTACTTTCCGGCTACTTGGCTCACCATAGAGTCGCGCAAGTTCGTGGTTCATCCTTCTCCTCCACACGCCATCCTACACACCACCGAAGATCGTTCACAGCACCCGTCTTTCGAAGACTTCAAGTGCTTCCAGATCCTCCTCGAGCATTGTCCATTGTGTTCAACGCGGTTTACCTAACCTTATTCAACGATGCCCAATTTTTTTATTGCAAAATCTTCGGTAATTACCTACAGATATCACGCGACAGCAAGTCGAGTACTACAAATTCTCTGCAGAAAGATCCACCGGGTCTCCAAAGTCAGCACATCTGTCTGTGCATGGCGGTAATCTAACGGAATAGCTCCATGGAAGTTTCCTGAGAGCGAATCGTACGAAACATCTTTATACACTCTTTAATCGGTGACTTTGAACGGCATGATGCGGCGCCCAAACATGATTGCACCGCCTACTCCAAAACACTTCTAATCAGGTCACAGTAAAGTGACTGTAGTGCGTATATATTGTCGATATATGCAGTGTTAGGTTTTAGAAAGCCTAACATTCCAAAAGCATTGGCGAGTTTCGCAGTAATATGGTTGGAAAAACTCAGCTTACAATCGAAGAGTTTTCCCAGGTCACGAACAGAAACGACTCATTCTATAAGTCGTCTTTGTAGGCGATATTCATAGCGGCATAGAGTTTAAAAGCGTCCGAAACTTATCATATTGCATTTTTTAACGTTAACATACACCCCTCTTGGATCATACAGACGTCTTCTTGAGGCACCATAAAGTCGAGTACCGTAACTAAAATTTTAAGATCATCAGCGATTTTCTGTTTTCCAGACTTGATACTACTGCAGAGATCATTAATGAATAAGATAAAAATGAGAGGGCCAAGATGACTGCCCTATGGGAGGGCACTAGATGCAATGCGGACCGATCAGAGAGATATGACGCAACCAATTAGTCAGCATCGCTGAAAATCCTAGCCACTGTAGTTTCCTGATTGCGATGTTGTGAGGAACAAGGTGCGGAAAACTCACTCACCGCCATGAGCGTACATGAATTTGTTTCCTTATACATCGTCGGGGGTTTACGCTCTCGTTAAAAGGATACAGACCCACACAACTCGTTCCGCATCACACCGTATGCGATTACGAAGAGAGAGAGAGAGAGAGAGAGAGAATCGGAAATCGCAAAATTTTTTAACGCGTTCCGCATTGCCGATGCAGTGAGGTAATGAGTGCCATCGAACATATTCGGCAGCGAACATGTTCGTTCGGAAAAATGATCCAAATCTTCGTGCGCAATCCTGAAACTAAACGATTGAAATATATGGCTGGCCTAAAAATATCGGTAGGAGTCAGTGTCCGCCTGGACACCGCACGGAGTGGCAATTTCTGCTGTGTAGGTTCAACTCACAGTCATTTCATTGCTGCGTGTTAATTTTATCATGCGCTATACATGTTATCGCTCGAGTTGAACTCTACCATTGTATGTACAAATGCCGTACTTGCGATGTAGACAAGATGTATGGTAATGTACATTGGTTTAGATTTGTTTGGATTTAGTTTAATTTTCAATGTTCAGGCGCGTTCGGCTCCTTCCATGCGCTACATTCGAGAGGAAACTTAGATTTGTCTTCTTTTCTATGCCAATAAATAATCTCGAAAGTTGTGCGTTTTATAGCGTATCATTGCGCGAATATAGCTCACTACTTCCGGTGATATGCATTTTCATAGAATTGACAAAATATCGATTGTCGCTGATCAATTTTCTTGTTTTTAACTGTAATGATAATATCTTTTGCTTCAATCATATGATTATCCACGTTTAGGTGGTTTTGGCTTGAGACGAAGCTGGCCCAGGTTATAACTCAAATTGATGTCAAAATAAATTAAGTGATAACAGTTTCGGTTGAAACCTGACTCAGTTTCGAGATCAAACAAAAACACATTCGTGCTAGGGCATACGAGTCCGGCGCAAAAAGTTCATACCTTTTTGTGTGCATGAAATTAGGTGTGAATAAACAGATAGAAAGTGAATCATATGTATCAACTAATAACAATATAATAAAATATAATAAATAAATCGAAATTTTAAAAACAGTTTACCAAACGAAATTTTCACTGAAATGCTGTTAAGTTTATTAAGTTTCTTGGAACTAATAATTGGAATGTGAATTGCGTGAAATTTAGTAACAATGATCACCGTTCTGGCGGAGTAACTATTGGTGTTTGTTTCAGGCAACGTTCACAAAAATAGATAAGGCTAGTAACTGTATGCGCTTACAGTTGTATTATCTATAGCATTGCAGTTATTGATATTAGTCTGAAAGGATTCCGCTGGAGCAGTGCTGCCAGGGACATTTTCAGTTAGCAGTGAAAATGAAATTTGTAGATATTTTCGTTATATTGCATTGTTATTGAAAACTGATAAAAACACATAAATGTAGACTATCTTTGTCTATCTTTCCTGTGCTATGGGCTATTTAGGGTTCGTCGCGGTTGCGGTAATTACCGCAACCGCGCGGTATTTACTGCACCCGCACCGCAAAAACTGCGGTGCGGTGAGACACTTTTTCCCGCGGATGCGGTGCGGGAAATAAGCTTTTACCGCGCGGTATTACCGCAACCGCACTTCAAAAAATAATTGATAAAGTCTGCAGTCTGCTTTAAAAAGTGAATTAAAACTATGACTTTTACCATTTGAGAAGGACGCAACTAGATTTATTTTCTGAACGAATGCTTAGCAATGTCATTATTAGGAACATCTCTCTGTCAGAGCGTTCGAGTTATTATTACCCTACAATAGAGAAACTGATAAACATTTAATTGCTCTAATTTCCATAGACTTGACAATGATTTGAAAAGAAATCCGAATATAATCTGTATTCGACCTATCGCTACTTGATTTTTTACATTTTGGTCATTCAAATATGATAAAACATACTGTTACTAAGAAATAAAATCTATAAGCTGTGTCCAATATAATTTGGCACCATTATTTTTACGACATATTTTGAAAACTATTTATTTTATACTTCAAAGAAAAAATTTACAAACAAACCTTTTCAAATACATGAAACGCACTGTCAAATCCAATTACAAAATGCATAATTTCTCCTGATTCCTCTTGGCAATCGTAATCGTTTACGATGACATTTTCTCAACTGTGAATTTTGATTAATTTGGAGAACTTATAGATATACTAATGATATTACGACTTAAAAACAATCCAAAGAATGTAATTATAATCATCAAACCAAACGAATTTGGAGGATTTTTTTTGCGTGCGTCCATTGTTCGTCCAACTGGAAGTATTTTCTACCAAATTAACTAATAATATTTTTCACTATGCTATATTTCACCCTAAGGAGGAAAATTTGGTAAAAACCAAAATTTCTCACTAGGGTGAAAATTTGTTGGTAAAAACCAGTCTTTGTACAGGAGGGCACAAATCCTTATTTCATACTATGTTGCGTTTCGGCTTCGCCTCATCAGAAACCGACACTAACACATTGTCGGAATAGATTAGCGCCGGCTTGACGCAAATCCCTTAAAACTAAAACACACTATGTGTTTCAATCAAACGACTGATCAAACGTGATGTCCCGTTCGAGCAGAAGTTCTGTTTATGCCGATGAGACACAAGTGAAGCCGAAACTTGTCTTGGCTTAGCAGGCCTATGCGAAAGCACTATGCAATATTTCACCCTAAGGAGGAAAAATTGGTAAAAACCAAAATTTCTCACTAGGGTGAAAATTTGTTGGTAAAAACCAGTCTTTGTACAGGAGGGCACAAATCCTTATTTCATACTATGTTGCGTTTCGGCTTCGCCTCATCAGAAACCGACACTAACACATTGTCGGAATAGATTAGCGCTTGGTTTTTACCAAATTTTCCTCCTTAGGGTGAAATATAGCATAGTGCTTTCGCTTAGGCCTGCTAAGCCAAGACAAGTTTCGGCTTCACTTGTGTCTCATCGGCATAAACAGAACTTCTGCTCGAACGGGACATCACGTTTGATCAGTTGTTTGATTGAAACACATAGTGTGTTTTAGTTTTGAGGGATTTGCGTCAAGCCGGCGCTAATCTATTCCGACAATGTGTTAGTGTCGGTTTCTGATGAGGCGAAGCCGAAACGCAACATAGTATGAATATTTTTCAGTTAGGAGTATTTTGTAGCTTTTTAAAAGTAAAGCTTTCGAAGTTAGTGTAGGGCATCGCGATTTTTTTTGTGTTTTTCAAAGTCTCCCTCAAGGTCTTCCTTCATATTGTGACAAGTGTCAAAGTTAGCCCAGATGCCAAATTTTTTCATAGTTTGGACAGTTTTTGCCTTAATTGAAAATTTATCTCAAAACTTCAACGTAGGAATTAGGTATTTTTACATAGAATCTGTATACAAAGTTTGAAAGAAATCGGTTAAGTAGCTTTTGATTGGCAGGTAATACCGCAAATCATGTTTTTCCAGAGACGTTCTACAAAAAGCTTCGTCACCGAGTCGTTTGTCGATATTTCTGCATGGAAAAATTACAGCATGTTATTGAAATGATACACTGTAATGTACAAAAGTTTTGATCAGTTCGCTTCAAGCAAAGTTTAAAAAAACATTCGAGAAAAAGTGTTTTTTTACGCCAAAACCCTTACCCCTCTTAATAAAACTTTCAAAGTTTAATATTTTCATAAATGTTACATTCTGAGGAGTCCGTCAAAGATAATTTTCGTGTAAATAAGAATAACAATTTACTATATATGGCTATACAAAACAAATTAATAATTTTTCAGCACAATTTTTAAAATTGATGATTTTTGCCGCATTGCCGCGCGGTGCGGTGCGGTAAATGCAATGCGGTTGCGGTTGCGGTGCGGACTATCCATTTACCGCCCACATCCGCATCGCGACGAACCCTAGGGCTATTGAACAATTGGGCAGGCCGTAGCACTTTGATAGAAGCATCACTCTTGATAATCAGAGGTTTTTAGTGTCTCTTGATACAAACAAATCAAAAAAAAAGTTTAGCATGAAAGGTTTCGAGTGATCGGTGTGAATGAATTTGTTTACAGACATCATTCAAAAACCGGGGATGGAAAACGTGTGCAACTTTCGTAGCCATAATAAACGTTGGTAATAAACGACTCCGACAAAACGACAAGACTAGATTTTCCCTTGAAAAAGGCCACCAAAAACGGCCGAAACGTCGGGCAATCTAAAATCAAATCGTTTGCCTAGAGTATTAAAACTGAGAAAGCCGTTAAATACCTGCATATATTTTTCCAATCATAATAACTGGCCAACAACATTTCGATCCGCCTCAAATTGTATTTTCATATCGATTGGAATTTCTGAATCGGACAAGATCAGTTGAGTTTGAATCTAATATTAATAAAAGACCCCATGTTATATAATACTTTCAGAAAAAATTGGTTAAATCTCACGGTATAAAGATACTTTCCTAAGATTCAAATTTGAAAAATGTTACATGGTTAATTTTACGAAGATGCGAATTTTAATCCAGGTCGAAATTCTATGATTGTGAGTATTGTGTGAATTATATTAGAATTTAAACTAAACTGTTCTCATTAGGGTCAGACCCAAAAGAATGTGAAAAGCCTTCAGACAGCACAGAAAAGCTGGTAGGAAAACTTGGAGTCTCAAACCGAATTACATCTTTGAGTTTATGTTCTTGTGTGGTGTCAGATGGAAGAAGTGATGACAATCCTGTAAAAGCTTAGCTATCTGCTGAGAATGGTGTTCATTGCGATAACTGGGGCACTTACGACACAGAAATGCGTAGATCTGAAGAACTTATAAATACTATCAATTTGGACAGTCTTCGGCTATCTTTTCCAAGCAACTGGATTTTTGCAAAGATTCTGTTGTGCTTCGGAAAGTAAACATTAAGTAGTAGCTTATTACTGAAAGAGAAGCACATACCACAGAGAACAGACGTCCATCTTTAGCGTTCAACTTGTGTAAAAATCACTAACGTTGTCGAAGCTAATTGGGATATCTCCACCCGGTGCGTTACTGTCGTCATGTTTTTAGTGACCGAGTTCGATAGATTGAAAATCGAATTGTAATGCCTGAAGATATTTAGGTTTGAAGAAAACCATTTTTGTTGTAAAAATCACTTTCAACTGTCCAAACAAAAGCTTCTTTTGAAAATTTTCTCCAGAAATAGTCTTGTTATCCAGTGTAGCGCATTTCTCTGTATTTGACTCCTAAAGTGCACAGACTCTAAGTCTTACTATAAAAATTGATTCCGTCAGACACTAGTTACACTGTTACCAGTTATATTATACATAAATAATACATTTCTATGCATTGTAATCAATAACACGTATAGCAAAAAATATAGTTAACCCTTAAATGCATAACGCTGTTTAAAACAATATTACGCAAAACATCTCAAAATTATCACAGTAATGTATTGAAAATATGAAACAATTTTCACAAAAGTTTAAAAATAAATTATTTGCGCCTTTGAGGGTAATATGACTCCTATGTTTGGAAATAAAGTAAAATGTGATATCAATTGATACAAAAAATATCTATTGCGCATTTTTAAAAGACCTATTATGTACAACAATAATGTTGCCAAAAACGGAACCCATTTGTTGCCAATATCTGAGTGTACCGAAAAGGGAGCATGCAAAAATCGGAACGTGCCAAAAACGGAATCTTACTGTACTATCATTGAACAGCTTCCAAGAAACATAAAAAACACATATCGTCAATACTTCCGCCATTCTATTACACGTTGAATAACCTTGTCAATACGCTCCAGTATTGACAAAACAACTGAACGTGTAAGGGCCGCTAATATAGAACACAAACAAGATCAAACATTCTTTACTAGTATAAATGATGATTGACAGCAGGAAAAACATAAAGCACCACAAAAATCATAAGCAATCAAAACATCGGGAAAACAATATTTACAACAGATGGATAAATCGTCGTCCCCAGAACATCACGTTCCAAATCCATTCTTGACCGCTCATCATTCCGAATTAGATCCACATGACATCACTGTGAACAGCCTAGTGAAAAAAACCGATTCCACGCACCCCGGCTTGGCCACAAAGTCAACTTACTGTACTATCATACTACAAATCATGCAAAACATCAAACTGTCTTGAAAACAAAAACTCCAAAATCTGTTAATGATTAGCGGCTCTTAAGCGTTCAATAATCCATTGTGGTATAACAAAGTTGGATTGACGATGTGCATCAAAAATATTGAACGCGTAAAGTCCGCTATTCATTTATACCTATGTGGAATATGAACGATATACAAAGGGACAATCTGCTCGCTTAGCAAATTACAAACACGCACATGCACTCGACTGACACTACACCACTCCATCGATACAAAACACCGCGGCAGCGTCAATGCAAACAATCGCAAGCACCGCTCCCGCTCGCATGCGGTGGGAATTGAATCGATTTTCGATTTAGGCGAGCATAGATCGCGATCCAAATTTGTGAGGAAGAATCGCATTGCCGAACGGATCCGATCATCATTGTTCGGATACAATTCCGAACATGTATCGGAAAGAACCTAAATTGCAGCGATCCAAGGTGAGCGTAAGAGTGAAAAAATACGAACATGTGAGATACCATATTCACTTGGCTTTGGCCGATCGGGCGCTCAACAGATGCACACTCATAAACAAGAAAAACAGAATAAAGCATCGGAGGTAGGTGAGTGCGCATGAGCCTTGAGTGAGCGTAAAACGATGCGATTTTTCCTATCCTTGGTGAGGAACTTTGTCAAAAGCTTTTGAAAAGCAGATATAAATTGAATCCACATGCTGGCAATTTTGAATGACAGGAAACAACAAAGAAGTTTAAGCGATTTCGCTAGATGTAGTAGTTCATTTCACGACAAATCTATGTGGGAAGCAGCTGCTTACATGACATTGTAGACTAGCTTCTCGAGGATATTATCAAGATAGTTTATTAGTGAGATATCTCTATAGTACTCGATGTTGTGAATGTTTCAGCTTCATGAATAGGAACGATGGCTAATTCTTTCCACGCGGTAGGAAAAAATCCTTCAGTTAGCGAACAATCGAAGATTTAGCACTAGACTGGTTCAATTTTTGATTTTTACTCCCACCAGGCTTTTCTGATTCCTTTCATGGTCCTTAGTAATTGTGCAAATTTTGGTACCGATTGGTTGTGTCTACGGACCCTTCAAAAATTTCAAAGTTTATATGGAAGTTTGTATGGAAAATCGGTTAACATTAAAAAAATCATCATTAATCAGATTATATATTTCTAAAGGTAACACATTCGTGGAACATTGCAACTTTATGAAAATTCGATGAGAAAAGTTATTAAGAAAAGAAGCAGTATGTCTTCAAAACAAGTGGATTTTATTAGTAACCATAGCAATAGCTACATCGTTATACCAGTGTAAACTAGACTTGCCACCCACCGCTCGCGTATGGCAGATACAGCTATGCAAACAGTGCTGCTATGATTAATAATAAAATCCACTTGTTTTGAAGTCATGCTGCTTCTTTAGTTAATAACTTTTCTCAGCGAATTTTCATAAACTTTTAATGTACCACGAATGTGTTCAGTAGAAGATTACCTTTAGAAATATATAGTGTTATGATTAATTGATTGATAAGGTGCTTTTTTAAGATTTTTTTTCAATGTTAACCGATTTTCCATACAAACTTCCATATAAACTTTGAAATTTTTGGAGGGTCCGTAGACACAACCAATCGGTGCCAAAATTTGCACAATTACTAAGGACCATGAAAGGAATCAGAAAAGCCTGGTGGAGCAAAAAGTCAAAAATTGAACCAGTCTATTAAGCACACTAGAAAAGTCAGCGCATGGGCGCATTTTTTTTATCGACTGCCTATAGCCCCATAGGCAATCCGGACCAAGTTCTTTTGGCGTATCAACGGTAGCCAGACCTTTTAAATCGTCAGCCTCACGAGCAACCAGATGCCCGGTAGATTTATGTTGGACGATGGCAGTATTTGCTAAATACTCTTCCGAAGGGCCAATGCAGTCGCTGTTGAACATATCCCGAAAGGAAATAGCAAATAGATTCATGACCTCAGCTAGGAAGGAGGAGGAGCTGTTCCTTCTGTTCACTTTCTTTAGCAGATTTGGTATAGAGCGGCTGCAACCACAGATTCCGTGACAACTTCTTGTTCTGACGAAGCTTTATGAGGCATATAGCATTACAAATCACCTTCAAGCAACCAGTGAAGACGAGGAAGATTGTAATCACTGGTGTAGCTGCTGGTTTTGTCCAAAATATTATAAACGGAATTAGCGTGTGCTTTGTACAACTCTGGGTCGTCATTTGGCTTCAAGTATATACAACAAATACAGACAGACTGATGCTCTGCGATTTACTCCAAATTTTCAACGAAAGTTTTGAATTGAATACGTCATCACGCAACCATGTCTCGATCAGAACAATAACGTCATAGTCGCTGGAGGATGCAGACAGTGAGAAAGCTTGCGTTTTCGATCTCATACCCCTCATGTTCTGGTAATACACAGAGAGAAACTGGTCATGAAGTGTCTCCGGTTAGGACGCAAGCGCAGCAGGATCCATCGGTGCAGGAACGAACTCGTTTGTCGATGTATCACTCCTATTATCATCATAATCCGAAAGGTGATTCGAAAACAGTGGACGATCGATATAAGGCAGAAGATGATGGCGATGAATCACTCCCGCTAGTAGTAGGCCTGTTGGGATGACCACACACGATATGATGAACACTACGCAATTGTTTGGCTGCAACGGAGAGTTATTGAGTGCAGCAGGGACAAAAAAATCACTGGAATACTCGCCTCTGGAGAGAGGCTGGGGGCACTCACCGTCCACAATACAACGCATAAAGTTTAGTCCATTGATGGGGTTACTGCGTTGGTTCTTCCGTTTTTTAGATTGATCGATAAATTCTCGGAATAACAAACCAGAAAACCACAATGAAGCATTCAAAGCTTGAGTTTTAATTACAGGGTCCAAACCGACTTTGAAGGACACGAAAGACATACGAGAAACATCTTGTCCCTTGGGAACTAAACGGGCAACATCTGCGGGTTCTACTGTGGATAGGATACGATTTTCTGCACATCATCGTCGCTGGTCAAGGGGTTTAAACCAGTCAAGTGTAACCAAAACTTGCTTGGTGCTGTGGTTTATGTGATAGAAGGTTAGAACTGATAAGTTGCTCAAATCAACTGACTTCGTTCCCCGATTAACAATAGCTTGCATGCTAGGGCTAGGCTCTACTCGAAGCCAAATTAGAATGTTCGCCCGACTTGAACTATCGAGAGATGAGACTGCTTATGGTATATTCGACGGAAAGTTATCGATATTCTTGCTTTAATGTAAAACGACCGAAAATTAAGTCAATGACCTTAATTTTAGGTAAAAAAATACTGAAGCAATATTTTTATTTTCATTGCAATTAACGGTTGTATGAAAATGAGTGATAACTGCAAAGGATCACATTAGCGATTACTTTTAGGTACAGCAAGTTTCGTATGACACTTATATTGCGCTTGATTTTTTTAATTAGTCTGTTTATTTGATATTGCACGATGTGTTATCTCAATTTTCGCATGTGATGCGATATAGCATCCTAGATATAACGTGAACAGTTGATGATCTGATCTGACGGTTTAGGGTGTAAGGCGCTGGTTGCATAAGCTACACGTCGAACGTTCGAGCCTCAGCTAGACAGGATTTCATAGTAGTCAGTAGGATCGTAGTACTAGCCCTGCAATTGTCCTGTAATTTAAAATCGGCAGCAAAGTCTGTCGAAACAGAAAGTCGAGTTTCGCACCGGATGAGGATCCAAGGAGGCCAGACCCAAACCCAAACAAAAGCGATTATATCAGCAACGTCTTATGTCCTAACATGTTTATTTGACCTGTCTTGATTACATTATTCGAAATATTCACCCTGATTATCAATTACATTCTCTGAGGACTGAATGTGAAGTGTTATAATTCACGAACGAGCTGGCACCACTTGTATTTCCCCAATAATTGCACAATAATAAATAAATCACGTTATCAAATTATGGCCCAACGTAAAACTGCACACGTATTTCCGCACGAGATATCTGGCGATTATGGATTAGATTACGACGTCAATTAGCAGAGTGCACGCGATTAGAATACCCACGCAGATGGGCACGGGACATTCCAAATGTGATCACAGAACAACTGCTCCTGGTTCCAGTGTAGATTAGGGGGACACGTCATCACGAACAGGCGTCCGAAGTAACAACGATAGTACTTGGTGCAATCCGGGTGTGGAGCATAGAATTCTTCGTTAACTGGACAATCGGGTGTTCCAGGTGGACGAGCGGTTGTGGGAGCCGGCGTGGGGACGGTCGTTGGTGGAGTGGTGGGTGCCGGAGTTGGTGCTGGTGTCGTTGTAGTCGTTATCGGTGGCGGCGCTATAGTTGGTGAAGGTGTTGGAGCTTCAGGTACAGTCGTAGTTGTTGGGGCTGGTGAAGGTGTTGGCGAAGGTGTTGGAGCTGTAGGTGCCACAGTAGTTGGTCCTGGTGTTGGCGTGGGAGCTTCAGGAATGTCCGATGGTGTCGTCACTCCTGGCGACGTTGTGCCTTCACCTGGACCGGATGGTGTTGGTGGACTTTCAATTTCTTGAACACACACTGAAACTGATTCTTCATTGCAGTGGCCAGTGAGAACGTCAAATATCAATCCAGGACCACATTGCGTAGGAAAGGATTCTTCGCCTATGCACAAGAAGAATCGAGTGCAATCGGCTGGATCGGGAACTCTATGTACTCCTTCGTTTCCTCGGCATGGGTTATCTTCCTGTGCTGTGACGTGATAATTTATGCTTACAACTAGGATTACCATAAACCAAACTCCTGAAAACACAATAGTTCCGTTACTGTCACCAATACCCGGGAAACACATTAACACTTACTTATCATTTTCTTCATTGGATGTTTTTAATTCAACAGCATTATACTTCAAAACCGCCCAGAGGCCAAATTAATACTGACTGAACGGGGCTTGGGTTAATCGCCTTTATAATACATGCGCCCTCGAATTGTAATCAATCATGGTTTTCTGCAATTCTTGCAAAATATAACCTTTTACGTTGATTATCGCAAGTGATACATCAAATGTCCCTTATGATCGATAGTGCAGGATGAAAGCTTTTGTTTCACGAAGCTTTTGTTTCACTTCCAAATGTTGGGCGTCATTTGATAATAGCGAAACCGTCAATGTTTATATTTGCCATTGAAAATACTAAAGAAGGCATAATTCGTTCGTTGTGTTTTAATTGCTTAGTATCTATAGAAAACGATTGATTATCAGCGACAAATTTCCTTTGCGAATTGCGTACCCTCGTGTGAATGATAGGGTAATCCACTTGCAGGAGTGATTTGTCTGTGAACTTCCAATGCTACAACTAAACTGCTTTGGTTCCATGAGAAGTGTTTGGTTCAAATTTGGTGTTAAATCGAGTAGCAAATGGTCAATTTTAAGTCAGACCGAACTAAATGACATTGCATTGATTTCGAGAAAAACAAGTTTAAATTTTGCACCGCAGTATCCTTCACGTCAAAATTTTAAATTAATTGTTGCCATAATTCTTGCTTATTGGCAAATATTTCAAATCTGGTAAAAGTTCAATGTAGCAGATAAAAATTCTGTATCGAGTGCTATCATTATCTCATTTTTCAAGATTTTGCGACTTAGTCCGGTCTGACTTAACACCGACCAAATATATGTAGGTTAGGTTCGCCCAACTGCTGCTACTTTATATGAAACTAATTCGGAAACAATATCCAATAATTTCTCAATATATATAAATGTAAAAAAAAATCTTTCGCGAGATGCTATTTTTTACATTTGATACGAGAAAAATTTGTGAATTTGTCATAAATGGAATATGAAACCAAAACAGTGATGTGCTGGATGGCGGAAAATTTTTAAAGACTCGTATTTATTCACGTTTTTAAGTCCTTTACTCGAGCAGCAGTTGAATTCCAAAAACTCTCAACTTCCATGCAGGTCTGAATTTTCAATCAAATTTATGCCTTTTCACCAATTGATATCATGCGCGTAACTGTTTTTAATGTGTTATTGGTATTAATTAACAGCATTGAATATCTGTAATTCCCTTGCCTAATCTCATTTCATCTCTGTGCGATTACGTTCGAATCGAAATGAATATTTCAACGTGTTGCTGGTAGAGCAGAGGATTGTGATTGATTTTGTAGTTGTCAATAGTTGCAGGTGACAGTTGCACTTAAAACCGCCAGGAATCTTTTCCCGACCCGGAGGGCCGAGTGTCATATCCCATTCGACTTAGTTCGGAAAAAGTCTGTATGTGTGTGTGTGTGTATGTATGTGCGTATGTGTCAAATAATGTCACTCATTTTTCTCAGAGATGGCTGGACCAATTTGCCCAAACTTAGTCTCAAAGGAAAGGTGCAACCTTCCCATCGGCTGCTATTGAATTTTGGATCGATCGGAATTCTGGTTCCGGAATTACGGGTTTAAGAGTGCGGCCACACAGAAATTTCTCATATAAACTATAGGAAAAATTAAAAATAGAATTTTTATTTTTGATGCTAAATGTCTTCAAGGTGCATGAAACGTCGAGATTTGATGCAAACTCGAAAAAAAATTCGACGACTATTCACTTTTTTGGATTTTGGCACATTTTTGCCTTTCTCATATAGAAAGGTTATGCAATCACTCTGAAAAACGTCAACCTAATGCCGGAGGGCCAATTTTTGTTTTTACTCGCATAAGGTTTCTGGATTTTAACAGGGGCGTAGTTGATGGTTTAAGGAGAGGGGTTACACCCCCCCCCCTACTGTTCATTCCCCTTCCTTAAAAATCTCCTTAAATCACCCCTCAGACCACCACTCCATCCAGCCCTCATACCCCTCCCCTTCAACCCCATCATCTTTAAACCACCCCTATATCACAAAGCATACCAATTTAAGCTGGGGAGTCGTTCGTTCATGGGACTTTCGCCCTCCTCACATACCCACCTCCGTATGACAAAATGAGTTAGCAAGCAGATAACATTGATCTAATGCTGATTAGGCTAATGAAGTACGATATTTTTTGTTTCAAGTGTTTCACCGTCGACACGTAGCTCATCAAGTTCGTGGCTGGCAAGCCATTGTGTATAAGTGCAAAGTATACTAAGAATGTAATGGACATTTCCACAATTATGTTGAACATAGAAAGCCTCCGTGCCATAGTTTAGAGAAATGAGAAAGGCACAATTGCACCGCTAGGTGGATTAAAACAGGTTTTTTCATATTAAAACGAAAAAGCAACCAACATCAATTCAACTACAAATAATTGTTTACGCATAATACAAAAAATGATTTCGCTAAAAATAGTGTTTCTATACAATAACAAGTTTTACATTTTGAGGTTATATTTCGGTTTTCGAACTGGAGAAAATGTCAAACACCGGTCTATATTTTTATTCGACGTTCCGGTGACATACTTGAAAAAGGCGCAAAATGTGTCGCCGAAACGTCGGATGAAAAATACATTTTCTTCAGACTGAAAACCAAAATATAGCCTTAAACTCTACCAATAGTCAAAAATCTTCTAAACACAAGTTTTATATTCAACACAATGAACGTACACTTATAGGAATTTCGCCAACTGCATAAACTGGCAGAGTTGTGGTTGTATTGAGCGCTTATTATTAGGTAAACAGAAAATAAATTTCATAAGTACAAGTTTTGTATAACTCATACGGATGACATACGAATTTCATTACAGTTTTATAGGAGGTAGGAAGTGTCTTTAATCAGGGCGGTTCTCCGAGCTTACTGGCAGATCATTAATGCTGTATCTGCAAAAATAAACTAGTTACTTTCCTGTAAAAAAATATGTTGAAGTTATTTTCATACATATCAAGTGTTGAAAAAATTTAGAAAACTTACTGTAACGAATCTCATAAGGATCACAAAAAGAAATGCATATTTGAATAAAACAAAAAGCATGGTTCCGGTTCCGACAGCATGAAGTAACAAGTTACTTTACGCTTGTCCGGACATGCCGTAGACTCAGGTGATTCGCATTTCTAATGCCAAAAGCACCTGACTCCTACGGTAGCAGACAAAAGGTTAAGTCGCCGGTGAGCTCTAAGCTTGCATATATGATCCTTCCACGCTTTTCTAAACTTTCTCCCTTCAACACCTTGCTCTCCCTTGAGTACTATGGCTCTAAATATTGAAAAATATACTTCACCTTCCAGACCCTTGCTAATTAAATGCCGAAAAAACGGTTGACAAATTGACTCAATAGGTCGTTAACAAAAATGGTTAACAAAAAATGGTAAAAAAAGCAAATTTCATCTTTTAAAATAAAATATAGTTAGTAAATTTTGGACAGTAAATTTAGGACTGTAAATTTAGGACAATGGTTCTATGACTTTTGACATACTAAAAGTTATACTATGCCCTTTAAACTTTTAGATTTTAATGACATAATAATTTATTATATTATATTGCCAATAAATTATCTACAAAATCGTCTGCCTAACAATTACCTCGCTTTAGCAGCAAACTAAATTTCAAGATCCAATAATTAGATGAAGATATTTCATACTTTTACTGGTGCTGAATCTGGAACAAATTTCTTTCTGATAGGTTTACAAAAAAATAATCGATGATGTACGAAATTTGGTTGCTATTAAAGTAAACCAAATGTTAAATAACGATTTTAACAAGACACAAGCCTAAAGCTAAACAGTCTAGGCACAAGGAACATTCCAAACGTGATCGCAATATTGCCGTTCCTGATTCCAGTGCTGGTTTGGCGGACAGTCTTGTACGTGCAGTCTTCCGAATACACACCGATAGAACCGGGTACAATCTGGATGGGAAGCAAAGAATTCTTTGTCCACTGGACAGTATGGTGGTTCCACGGGCGATGGCGGCTGTGGACTCGGAGGTTGCGCTGTTGATGTCGGAGGTTGCGGTGATGGTGTCGGGGCCGACGGTATCGGAGGATTTGAAGGAGTTGGAGGTGTGGCAACAGTAGATGTCGACGAAATCGATGGAGTTGGTGGTGTAACGAGATCTTTCACGCACACTGAATCTTCCTCGCGGTTGCACTGGTTCACTATAACATCAAAGATCAAACCGGGACCACACTCCTCGGGGAAAGCTTGTTCTTCGATGCACAGAAAGTAGCGTCGGCAATCATCCGGATCGGGAACACGATCTATTCCAGCAATTCCTCGGCATGGGTTGTCTGATGCACTCACATGGTTTTTAGAGGCGACACACAGGAGGGATACTAGCCCCCAATATATGAAGCGTTCTAAAACAATATAATGGTTATTGCACGTTGTTATTTAATATCAGTTGTTCAACTGAAAGTACTCATTCTCTTGTATTCAAAATCAGACGTGTCAGGCTTTTAGTGGCTCTAAATAAAAACTGACACAGCGAAATCTTAAAACATATTTTTATAACAATGTTGATAATCACAAGCGTATCTAAAATCGAATTCTAGAGAAACTGGTATTAAGTCTACACCCAAAGCTGACGACAATTCGCTATTTGTTTACATAATGCTCATTAGTACGAACGAATCATATCTTTTTATTTATTTTTTTGAAATATTTAAAAATATCGAAAGCCCAGCGTTCATAAAACAGTCATAGTAATTATATGTCCAGAGCGTACCCCTAAAGGAGTTCTCTTAACCGTTCTACATATTACTTGGAAGTTTTACTTATAACCAAACGCAAAGTGAGGCCCAGTTTTGGGTGTACTGCTAAGTCCTAAATTGGGCATGACTGATAATTCCTAGTTGCACCAATTATCGAGACTTATCGGGCTTTATCTGATCCAAATCTTAGTAAACGTCGCAAAAACGCAAATAATGAAACCCGGAATAAATGCTTAAGCCTTATCTCGTTCCAATCAGCATTGAAATTTAATTAACGGGCAGTTCACCGTCCAAAGTATTCTAAAATAGATATATAAATTTGACCACCAGCGGCGGGAATTCCTGGTTCCCTTGTTTGTGACTTCATTTCGGCTTAGGTTAGATGACTGTCAATTATGAAACTGGTCACTGAAGTCGTTTAGGCTGTTTCAATAAATCCAGTCAATATTTTATTGGACTTCGGTTGTAAAATATGTTGCTTCACGAAAAATGCCTCTGGACCAGAAGACGAATATAAACGTTCTGCGAGTATAGCTGAAAATATTGTACCATATTCTTACTTAGGCAAAGTCGGCTAGGATTCTAGATTCTGGAGGTACGTGATAGAGACAAGGTCCCGAGGCAACACAGCTTAGTGCTTATTGAATAAATTAACAATAACATATTGATTATAAATAATTGAAACTACATTCCGTTTCATTCTTGCTGGGGCATAGGAACGGTAATATTCAGGTATAGTACATTCAGCGGAAATGTAGTAATACCCAAAAATAAACGTCTTTGTTGTCTGTGTTTACTTTCTAGGTCTGCACACCTGGAACATTAGATTCGACATTTGATAAAAAAATACACGTGTTAAACATACCTACGTTGTAACTAATAAGATAAGAATGGCCAACAATTTCATCAATGGAAAATATTTCTAAGTGTAGGGTATATTCATAATTCATTGTAACCCCTCAGCTCATATTGAAAAAAAAACTTCTGCTATCTCAGTTAAATGTATGAACAAGAAGAGCTCGATTCGAATTTGCCATTCGTTCAAATTTGAATATTTTACGTATGAAGCAATCCACTGATCATAAGTCAAGTAGGTGAAAAAGGGATCATTTACCTTAATAAATATTTTGACAAACTTTTATCTAGACTTGAAGCTTGTAAATGAAATTCCAAAGCCATATAGTATGAGTAAGCCTGGTCTGGATGGTGCTGAAGTCCAAGTACAAATCATACCATGAATGGGTTCAATGACAACTCAGGAAATCAGAACACGTTTAAAGGAACTCCACTGTATCTTTTCTTTAACGTTATTTTCGCGATTTGATTTATTTCCACAATTTTATTATTATTTGATCAATTCCTCAAACAAAAAATCCAATTCACCAATATAAAGTCCTGCCGGGTTTTTCACATAATTACATATTTCCTTTCGACTCGCTTGAAGGCACAATAACCAAAATCAAAGCTAAGCCATGGTACTGCATTCCGTACTGGAACTTGACCTACTATTTTAAACTTAATAAACTTCGCCGCCTGTTAATAGCGCACACGACAGATTCACATGGTGGATGAAAAGAACTTGCTGATGCTATGAATCATTCCTGGGCAGCGTCTGTACATATGATAGGCTTACAAAATCCGCACATTACGTTCTGTGCCATTAGACCAAATGCTATACCGTACAGCAACAGAACGAAAAAAATAGTTTCACTTATTTACTCCCCGAAAGCAATATTACAGTGCAGAATCATCCACAAAGAACGAAATCGTATCAGCAATTTCTGCAGACGAAATCTATAGCAAAATCCATGTCGTTCATTGGTGGGAGTTTTCATCGTCGTCGTTGTCGTCCTTGGAACTTGTCGCCTCCCTTATCGATGTGACTATTCAAAAAGACGAAGAGATTTTTCACCCCCTCCCCCATTGTTGTCATTTCGGATTCAATTCACAGCGGAGAAAGTCGCATTACCATCATTACTAGGCTCTTTCCGATTATCGGGCCGGCCTAGTTTGCTCCTGTTCAATTTGTCTCCAGTAAGCTGAGGTTGCTTATTCATACTGATTTGTTGAAGTGTAGTTATTATTTCCAGAAGAATGGCTGCAAAATCTCTCGGGATGAATAGGATGATTAGTTTACGCAATTTGAGTGAAAATTAATAAAAAAAAATTGGATCAGTGGACACTCACAACTGTTTTCGGTTGAATGAGTCTAAGAACCTTTCATATAAGAACGGATCTTAATTGGATGAGTTTGTACTTGTGATAATCATTACTTAGAAGAGCCCCAGTCTGGCTCTTTGAACTAAATAGTAAGGCGGTAATCTCACAAGCAATTTATCGCATGTTTCAGCAGCAGCTAGGAAGCATTGTCGGAAATCAGTAGGATGCAACTGATTTCCGTACACTACGAATCAGTTGCAAACTCTCTGTCGAAATTGACCACCACGGAATGTAGTTCGAAAGCTTTGCTTTTTTAGTATAAAAGCATTTCAATTTATTTAGAAAAGATGGGAAACTTCTACACACACGAACTATTGAATTACGTGCGAAGAATTTAATATACACTATTTAAAAATTGTTTCTTATTATTTATTTCTTGTCGATATATAGAAAGCACACGGTTTCGATATGCTCTCGCATCTAATGCCTTCTAAAACTACGTTTTCGAAATCTGGCTGAAGTATTTAATAATTGAGATTAGACCTATTGAAATATTTGGAATTGCATCGATTTCCCTTTGCCGTTAGCGATATCTATTCTTTTACGCTTGGAGGAAACTTTGCCACTTCGACCACTATTTAGGCTATATTTTGTGGGTACCGCTGTTTGTCATGCACGTTAAAAATTACCCGTATCCATTGTCATCGGAAGAAAATTTATGGCATAACGCACAGTAACAAAAATAAGCGCTAGAGCAATGGTGTATCCTCAAATTTGGGTAGAAGAATTTCTATAAAAGAAAAAAAAATTACTCAACATCAATTTTCATGTTGTTTACTAATACTGGAAACATCAGTCGATTCGTACACTAACCGGTGGAAACACTTCCGGCAAGCAGTTAACAATGAAAACGCATCCCAAAAGTGCTCCCGTTAAGGAAGGAGTAAAGAAATCCACATCCACAAAGTTTCCTTCCAGTATCTGGTCCGTGAGATTGCAGTGGGGCCTTGGTTTTGGGAAACGTGCAAAATCGTTTGCTTTCGGTTTTGCTATTTATTACTATGGGTTCTACGAAAGATTGAGAAAAATGCGAAGGCTGCGTTGCAAAATAATTTTTTAGAACCACAAATAATTAATTCTAACCAGCGTTGTTCATGAAATAGCGTTTTTGAGTTTGGCCAGCGCTCAGCATTTTTTTTGTTTCGGTGAGTAAATTTGGCATGGTGTAATGCGCTTGGTTGTGTGGCTGTTTGGATGTAGTGGCTATCTAGTGCGATTTCTTGAGCTAGTTCGGATTTATCGTCTTACTAGCCCCAAGTTGGTGCCAGTTACTGACGAAATAAATTCGAAATACAAAATCTAACTTTATCTATGGTGGGTGCTGTGCCCTGATGCACAATTTGGTTTATTTCTTTTTAGGGAGTAAATTTTGCACATAAAAACAAACGAAAAACTCTGCCCTGAATCACTTAAATTGATCCATCAAAAATTGAAATAGTAGAATAATGCATTAATTCAAGATTCATGGAAGGGATTTTTTTAATTTCTTAAAGATTCCCGCGGCAACAGGCAGTAGAAACCTGCATTTTGTACAACAGAAAATACAAAACAAAAGCTAAAATTCTTTCTCGGCTACAAGAGATGGAGACTTGGCACTTTCGACAAATTTTCAGGATGCAAATTCTTCTAAAACTTTGTCGAGGAAACCAACAATATAGCTCTCAAAATTATAAAAAGGCTTTTTATTGCAGAAACTTAATAGTGACATGTGAAAAATGATCGTCAACTTTGAAAGAAAATCAAAACTCATTTGAGAAAACGAACATCTCGGATCAATGGTTTGAATACTATAAGAGAAAGTCAAATTTTTTTTATGATGATAACCAGTTTAAGTGATGTTAAAAAAATAAAACAATTTGCCAATCGTCAGAGCATCGGTTTTTGTTAGACCTCTTAATGTCCGTTGCGATGGCCGTTATTTTTTCTTTGTTGAAATTTTGTTCAACGCCAATCATAGATTAATCCAGATACCAAAATGTGAACGATGTGCCCCAAAACGATTTAATTATCCATGTATCTATTGGAAATGCATGTACTTTTTCACACATTTTGAGGAATTCTACGAAGAACCGTCTAAAATTGTTTAAAATCGTGATCGACCATCTTAGATTCCGATGAAACTTTGGACATTTCACCGACATGGAAGACCATTTTCCACAGTCAATAAGATTATTTTGACTGAAGGGCAAACTTTTAAAAGTTTCTACATGTAGCATTATTGAAAAAACTTGTTCGATTATCGTATTTTATACAAATAAACTACCTCAGAATAAGTCACAGGGAATGAATACTTCAGTACGAAAATAATATACACTGAACAAAATGTTGCATCATTTTTCAAAAAAACAGAAATTTATGTTAAAAATGTATATTGAAAAAAAAAACATTTCTTATTTTTTTTAAATATTTTGTCAACAAACATCTAAAGAAAAAAGAAACATTTTAAATGTGATTGCACGATTAATAACTTATCGTTAAAAAAGTTTTTCTAACGATACCTTTAAACATGTTTTTAAATTTTTTACAAATTGACATACGAAACTGTAATTTTATTACAAAATATTATTCTAAGTATCATTTTAAATCAAAATGCATTTATTAAAAATCTTCCAAAATGCGACAGTTGTTGAGATATTTGAAAGTTTGCTCCAACAAAAAACGATTGATTCGTGTAATTATGCCCTTTTAAACGTTTTTCGCATTTCCCCATCATAAAATGTCATTAATCTAATGTTCATCGTTTTAAAGACGCAAGAGAAACTTTTTCAGTGTATTTAGATCATGGAGAATCTTTTAATAAAAAACCTGTTTCAATCCACCTAGTGGTGCACTTGTGCCTTTCTCATTTGTCCAAACTACGATTCCATGGCAGGTTATGTTCAATACAATGATGGAAATGTATATTGAATATTCTCATACATACAATGGATCGACAGCCACGAACTTGAGATGCTATGTGTCGACGCTGAAATACTTGAAACCAGAGGCGGACCCAGAAGGAGGATCGGCGGATCCAGACCCCGCCGAAAATTTTAAACTTGTTAAGAAATTTTGAACTAGTTTCACTTTGACAGTAGTTTCAAATTCAAAACCATTTCACACCAAATTTTTCACTGGTATTTAATAAACGCAGTTATTGCGTATTACTTAATGTGTTCATTTTAAAATCGAAATTTCAAATCCGATAAAAAAATTTATTCTGGATCCGCCCCAACATGAAACAAAAATACATAATATTTAATCAGCTTAACCAGCATTAGCTCATTGTCGTCTTTCTGCTAACTTATTTTAACATGCGGGGGTGCGTGTGTGAAGGGGATGAATAACCCATAACCGAATCAGCTTCAAGCCTATCTTGGTATGCCTACTGGGCGAAGGTGATTGGGATGAGAGCGGGGTGGGTCTGAAGAGAATGAATGAGGTGGGCGTTCGAGGGGGATTTGTGGGATAGCTTTGAAGTTCAGGGGGTGTTTAGGCAAGTGTGTCGTGTGATGAGTGGAGAGGAGAAGGGCAACCCCTCTCCGTATATCCCTAGCTACGTCCCTGTTAACATACGGAACACCTATATTAGTCAAAACCTTTCTGTTGAGAATTGCAAAAATGTGCCAAAGCTAAAAATAATCAATTTTTGCCAAAAAAAAATTTCGTGTTCATATCTCGACGTTTCACGCATTTTAAAGACACTTGGCATCAACAATACAAATTCAATTTTAAAATTTTTCTTTAATCCCTTTGAGCATATTTCAGTACATGCTTTTATTGAATCAAGAATCATCTATGTTGCCAATGTAGTCAAAGCGACTTTGATTAGTCTTTATTGATCTAGACTAGTAAATGGAAATAATTTTGCATCCATTTTAATAAGTTTTGCATCATTTTGATATTATTGTGGTTCCAGTTTATATGGGAATTTGCTGTGTGGCCGCACTCTTCAGCCCGTAATTCCGGAACCGGTAGTCCAATCAATAAAAAAATTAATAGTAGCCGATGGGAAGACTAAGTTTATGCAAATCGGTCCAGCCATTTACAAAAAATAGAGGAGACATTTTTTCCACGTACTCAAATACACAAATACGTTCTCAATACACAAATACGCACACCCACACACACAAAAATTGTCTAACTTTTCAATATGAGGCAGGCAAAAAAAACTTTTGACATGTTTTCAAGATTCATACTATTTGTCAAAAGTCAAAGTCAAAAATACAATTTTCTAATACAATTCTAAACGCTACTTCAAATCAAAATGCTCATAATAAAATGTTTCTGGGTAGTAGTTCTCGAGATTTTTTAACTTTTGTTTTAACAACACAATTATATTATGTCAAACTTGATGATGGTTTCATTTATCTGAATTGATGAATGAATCATCATCAAAAATAATGCGGATCGCGGTATCATCGTCTCCCACTCGTATCTCGCGAATTTTATCCGTTTCCGCGAGTTCTCAGGCTGGAAACCAGATTTTGCCAGTTTTGGGCGCTCTTGTTGAAAAAGGGATTGGGTGGTTTTTATGGAGAATAAGTGCTCCAAATAAAAATTTATATGATCTAGTGCACACGTAGGTGCGAGTATTTTCCATGGAAAGGGATTTTGAATACATGTTGCGGAACACGCATAAAGTGTCTTCTGATATGTCCGGTGCCCCAAAGAACGACACGATACAGCATTTGTGTTTTAGTGGAGAATTCCCCGCCGTTATGCTGCTGGAACATATATTTTTTACTATAATTTGATTACGTCACCGCGCGAGCGGGGCATGGAAAAATATCTTGGAAATGTGTTTTAAAAAACCCTTTCTCGCAGCATAGCTCTAAAATGAAGATAGAGAAGACGGAGAAACTTATTTTGATTGGACCGAAGTCCGTGGTGCCTTCGGAAACTGACGGGAGCTTTCGGAAAACTTCCTTTTTTGAGACAATTTGAGTCGGTAAGTATTGTTGTCCTATTTTAGCATTGTAAGACTCGCACGCATTTGATAACTTCATGTTTCGATGGTTAACCATTTGACCGTCATCGAAAGGTTTTGCAAACTTGCGATGTCGAAAGTTATAGTGATGTCGAATGCCTTTCACTTGCCTTTATGTTTATTGTTACGTTTGCTTTTTGGAAGGGAACAATGTAGTCCACAGAAACCATATGTCATGGTGCATTAGTAGTACGAGACTAACCCGCTTCCAACTCACTTGAACTACAATGATTCAGGCGTGAACTGGTTTTAGTCTTTAGTCTTCAATATCCATGAAATTGGACAAGAAGTTCGACAATTTAAGACTAAAATCCTACATTGACCGACCCAAACCGACAGTAAACATTTTAAATGACTTTGTGGTAAATTGTTCATCTCAGAGCTTTACCGAAGAACAATCGACTTTGGTAAATCAGGGACTTAACTATGCAATAGCATCAAGACCAAATTTTGAACAAGTAATCATTGACCTAGAGACAGGTATCAATAATTGAAACCTTCATTTTTCAACAATTGGTGACGCTAGATCCACGACAGCGGAAATAATTAAAGAAAATACTCCATAAAAATGTCAAACAAAAGAAATAACAATTATAAAAGAATTGAGGGAAAAGCCAGTCTTTTATTTGAAGGCTGACAAGGGAAATAAAGTTGTAATAATGGACAAAGAACAATATGACGCTGACATGATCCAAAAAATTATATCTGACCCGTACAGGGCACAGAGAACGAACCCCCTCCCGGACATTATTAAACGTGTTGAAAAAACTCTTAAAGACTGTAAACCCCTCTTGGGTGAGCATCTCACTCGTTTCAAAGTTTCAAATCCCATCTTACCCCGAATAAAAGGACTCCCAAAAATTCGCAAACCCGGAAATGAAATCAGGGAAATTACTTTATCAATAGGTGCCCCAACCCAAAAAATTGCAAAATGGCTAGTGCAAGAATTTCAAAATATGCCAAAAAAGTTTTCCAGCCGGTCCATCACCAATACACAAGAATTCACTCTCAAACTTCAAAACTCAGGTGAAATCAAAGACGATGAGATTATGGTCTCCTTTGACGTAACCGCACTATTCCCAAGTGTCCCTGTAAAAGATTCAATTAACCTACTAGAGGATTGGTTATTACAACAAAATAACAACAGTCTATGGAAAAGCAAAGTAAGATCTTATATCCAACTTACTCGCCTTTGCATGGAAGAAAATTATTTCACATTCCGGGGTGTCTTCTATAAACAAACCACAGGTGCTCCGATGGGTAACCCACTCTCTCCATTTCTTTGTGAACTTTTTATGGCAAAAGGTGAGCTACCAGAACGCTGGTGGCAATACGTTGACGATATCTTCTGTATTATCAAACGTAAAAATTTATCCCGGATGTTGGAAACCATTAATTACATCCATAAAAATATCAATTTTACACACGAAGAAGAGAAAGATAACAATTTGCCCTTCTTGGATGTGCTTGTAAAAAGAGAGGGGGGGGGGGGGTCCTTGACTTTCGAAATATATAGGAAACCTACAAATACTGAAGAATTATACCAAATACTTCAAACCATTCATATCAGCATAAAATGGCCGCTTTTCACCACATGGTCCATAGAATGCTTACTCTACCATTAGGGGAAGAAGCAAAAACTAAAGAAACAGAATTCATTTTCGAAACAGGTAAGCTCAACGGATATCCAGAGCAAACCATCCAATCAATAATTTATGAAAAATCTAGAATACTTCATAAGCAAAACCTCACAACCTTAACTCCAACAACTGAAAATTTAAAAAGGATAGCAGTAGATTTCAACCAGAATACGGCTTAGGAAAAAATTAAAAAAGTTTGGTGTAGATCTAGTTTTCAGCAGTAAAAATTACCAGCTAAAATTAATACTAGGATCCACAAAGGATCCGATAGAAACACTGAGCAAATCGGGGATATACAAAATATCATGTTCACATTGTGATAAAGTTTATATTGGACAAACCAGGAGAACATTAGAAATTCGATTCAAAGAGCATATTGCGGAAATAGCAAAAGCTTCTAGAGAATCTGCTAAAGATTTACCATTCCACTTCAAATCCAAGGTAGCGGAACACGCTTTTTCAGAAAAACATAACTTAACTATAGAAGATATTAAAATTCAGCGTCAAGTCTCTAATCCTTGGAAATTAGACGTAGCTGAAAGTCTGGAAATTTTCAAACATTCGTCTCCTTTCTTATTAAATCGAGACCAAGGTAACGGATATTCATGGCTCTTCGAAATTTTACGTACACGCAAAAAACGGTCAGCTTCATGCACCTAGGTACCCACCGACCACAGCCTACCCGCTTCCCTAGATAAAACGACTTTACAATCCCGTAATTTCCTATAGACTGATACAAACACAGAAGAAGATTACAAGTAGTAATCGAAATACCGGTATCTGTTAAATAGTGAAGTGTTACTATGGTTTAATTGCCGCAAGGTTCTACTGTATCGATTTTGTTGGCTATTTTCGGCAAATTTGAGACTAAGAGAAACGAAAGCAATGAAATTGAAAGACGGATAGGTATTCTAGAGCGAATCAGTTATAAACTTAGAACGGAAAACTAGAACTAGGCAAGCTCATATGGGCATGATCGAAAGGAAATGTGAAGAATTTTTTGCCTTCTGCAGAGTAGGAGTTGGGCGTTCCACCCAAGTCTACCGCATGGTCTATGGTAGAACATAACTCATCATCATGTTTTACCGCCGACGCCGGCAAAAAATTCTTCACAAATCCTCGCCTAGAACGACCATGCGATCATTCTTCTCCCTTTCTGCTAGCATCAAGTGCAAGTGCATCTAACTATAAAAACATAGTGGAATTAAATGGAAGAAATCCTTTGAAACATTACGTACATTCCACTAAGACTACCATTATCATCGCCAGACCTTTCTCAGGTACATGATAGTCCCTTTGGGGAGTGGTCAGTTTGTGCAGAAAAGTAAGCAACTACTTTCTCACCCTCGGGATACTCTTGTACCATAACAGCAGCAACTGCTACGTTATTAGCGTCCTTCTGAAGGATGAAATCTTTAGAGAAGTTTGGTGGGACTAAAATTGGAGGAGTGACTAGAGGTACTTTAATTTTAAGGAACACGAGCTCTGCCTCGGAGTTCCAAATTGAGCACTTGGTTTTCGTTTTCAGTAGACCGCCTAAGGAACCCGCGGTAATAACCGCACATGCCGAGTAAACGACGAGGTTACGTCACGGTAACCGATCTCTCGTAGAAATTCGGAATTTTTGTTTCAAAAAATATCCAAAAAACTGTAGTTCGGAAGCTCCAAAATGGAATTTTTCCAAATTGATGGTTAGATTAGCTCTTGCTAGACAATCGACCACCGCTTTAATGAGCTGTATGTCATTCCTCGTCCGTAGAACCTGGTCCATTAGTCGCCCACAATTTATCTTAATGTTTGTCGTTTGTCCGTAAACCGAAACTTTGAATTTAATATGGGTATACTAAATTTAAAGTATTTTATTTCAGTGGCTGACGAATATTCGGCTTGGCTTTTAATTATATATTCCTTTATGCAATAAAAATTGGACTGCATAATACCAGGCGTTTGGTTTCTTGAACCAAAAGACAAGAGTTCGTCTTCGCTTTCTCGTCAGCAAACCAGAGCTATATTTGCTTCCCGGGACATCATTCGGGACATGTGGCTTTAGGCGTTCACATATGTCGTGTGAACTGTTTGGAATTTTTTGTGTCTAACTAGTGCTAATTTGGGTACTAGTTTAGATACATCGTCTAACTAGACACCCAGATGGTGCTAGTTACTGACGAGATGAATTCGAAACACAAAAAAAAAAACAAGACTTAATTATATATTCCTTATTATTCAAGTATGATTAGAAAAATATTGGAGTAAAATACTTCTAAGGGTTCAATGTAAACACTTCGTTTCACAATTTCTGAAAAGCAAGAGTCTTCGATTCCAAAATTTAGATATATCTTTTGTTGTAATAGAGACAATATTAAAATTTTTATGCCACCCGGACGGAAAAATGTTTACCAAATTAATATTGAATTTCTAAGTATATGTGTCTTGCATTAGCAATGATTTTAGGAAGTCAATTCCATATAACAAACTTTCTTTTACGAACCAAGTTCGCATAAAAAGCTTTAGCGCGTGCAGTACTGTATGAAGTTATGTGCTATTGATGATGATTTTCTTCATTTACTCATCGATCGTGTTCCAAAAACAGTTATCGTAAAATATTAATCAACATTAAGTCGGATTGACAAACACCATTTTTAACAATCTACTTGTTCCCGTTCCAAAAATATTCATAGCGCCATCTGAAATTTCGAAATGGCGCCAAACATCGGTTTCCACAATCAACTCGTCAAGCTCGTTCTAAAAATATCGATCTTGTTGGGAATATTGCTGAACTGGAAGTAGCCATTTTAGATTTTAAAATAGTGTCAAACATCGGTTTTCATCATCTACTCGTCGAGCCCGTTGCGAGAATTCCGGGGTACTCTTAAGTTTCTGTTTATATAATCGTTTCGTTTTGTCGGCCATTCTTCGCATAGGCAACTCTTGTAGATCCTTAGACGTTTACTCCGAGATGTTCTGTGTTGATCTGTGATATTCGAACTATATTGAACTCGATGTCATAAACATCAAGGAGTATACAGAAGGAAAAATCAGCAAACCTTTGTAGGTCTTAATTCTGCATTTAATAAACTCATTAATTGAACTCAATATCTCATTCATTTTCATATTATGACCCATGAGTAGGTACCGCATCCATGAACGACCGAAAAATAGCTGGGAATGCTTATAGAGCTTGAAACGTTTACTCCAGGGATTTCTTGGAATATGTGTAAATATTACCCACCTATTTGATAAAGAATAGTTTTAAGTTATAAAAACACTGCGAAACAAAATTTTTGGGAGCAGAACGAAAAAAATGGCGAAAGTTTGAGGTCCCAGGAAACACCTGGTGAAGAAATTTTTGAAAAAAAAAATGGAACGGGGCTTCACAGTTTAAAACTAAAGTTTGTAAGGAGAACTAGGGGTGTTTAAGAGGCAAGATATCAATGAAAACGGTCATCTTAAATTTTCGCATAAAGTCTTACATACATCGAAAAAGTAATCTATGCAAATTTTTAGCTCAATCGGACATCATTAATGGGGTGCGGCGTTTGAATATTGTTTTCATAATATAAGAAAAAATCCAAAGTACATGAAATGTTGAAAATCGAAAAGAAAATTTTGTCGAAATATGTCTAAAAATAGCATGAAACATCAGCATCTAGTGTTAAAACAAACGAAAACCGCTGAAAACAGATTATAATCGGCGCAAATTATCCGATAATATCCGATAAATTATCAGATAATCGTCATATACAATAATCGATTAAAAATTATTCAATTAATAATAATAATTGATTAGTTCGATTAATCGGGAACTAATCGGTCATCCCTGCCGTGTTCCATGGAAACTAAAAATAGCTAAGAGAGTGATATTGCCGATCTAAGAGAGTAGTATTTTTGAGGGAGACGAACCACTGCGACCAACATTACGATTTATTGTGGTAATCCCATTTGTGTGTATTGGGGATGCGTCGATCACAAAGCATTTGGGAGTTAGTAATGACGTCATACAATTCCTGCTGGGAGATCGCCGGTCCGATTTCTGCTCGAGAACGTATTTTTTTCTCAGTATTCCCAATAAAAGGGTACATTTTCGCCGTTCAGGTTAAACATTTTTTGTTCCTTATATACATTTTTTTCAACATTTTTTCAATAATGCAGTACAGCTTAATTGACGATAATATCAATCGGACTACTTAACCTCTTTCCAAAAATAGTAAACTAACAAAACAGTGTGAAAAAAGCCCTTTGGAAGCAAAAAAGTTGACCAATAATGCTGTAAGCTTAAGAAGACCAACACAGCACCATTAGCAAAGTTCAACACTGGTTCGTTTAATTTATCCGTTCGGTACGAATCCTACTTATTTCCTCGTGATTAATAACATCGCCCCGGGGTTCATTATACTATCAAACTAGAAAAAAACAAGCTTCCATTATTTCCCAACCCCCACGCTGAGCACAGCACAGTACATTCCTTTTGGCAGCACACTCAATCAGCTGGGGGTTGGCGTCCTAACACTTCCTTCCTGCATACCTCCCCAACCCTGCAGCTAATAATGTTGCCATCACACAATATCGCAGCACCCGGAAAAGCATTTCCATTTTGCATAGGAACAACATTAACCCCTAGTTTCTGATCAGTAGGCTGTATAGTGTTGCAGTAGGTGGGCTATCGTTCGAAATATATTGTTGTCTATATTGACAGAAGCGTAGTAAGAATACAAGAGTGATCAGCACTTTTAAAACATGATTTGATATCTGAATAATATAGGAAATATTGGTTATAGATTTATTCCCGTCCTGTTTTTTTCTGTGATTCAGTTTAAAATTGTATACCACGCAAGCAACATGAGAAAAATAACAATAATTGTTCATCTTATGGGTAAGTTTATCCAATAACCAGCCACCTGAAGCGCGGGGAGAACTCTATTCACATTTTCCTTATTCCACTCAGATCGGTTTCCCAGAACTATCCGGTAACAGAAGTGATACAGACAGATGATAAATTGTGACCGTGAACTTTTGCTGGCAACATTCCTTCCCTTTGTTCCCGTTGGTCACAATATTTTTTGGCATGCTGAAAATCTAAAAATAACTCACGGGATACGTACGCTGCTGTCTGCCCTTCTCTCAGACGTTCCAGTGAGAAACTGCGTATTTCGGATGTTTTTTTACTACGTCGGTACTCTATGAAATGGAACGGCTATCTCACTGGAGTGGAGGATTCCGAAATGGTAAACGATACTGGGATGTCCTTCTGGGGGAAAACAATTGTACACAATTTCCGTTTCACTACATATGTTTACACTACAGTACTCATTAACTTCTAGTGAGAGCAACTAATCCAATTAAATAATCCGCGTCCGGGAATGGGGTTTCTAGCAAAACACAGTGGGTGATGGCATTATTATTACCCGATGATTGCCAGACAAGGGCAAAACAAGCATTCTTGTTTTTCGCACACTCACATGACGCTCGAGTATAGAGCTGCACTTCTAGCTCCCAAACAAACTGCTGCGCTCGAAAGTAAAGCGGCAAAATGTTAGCAGAGGCGACAATTGCCCCCTTCAATTTGCATACCTCAATAGCACTTTTCCACGATGACTTGTCGCACTTCACAGATAAAACGATTCGGGTATTATCATAAAATAACAACGCAGGAAAGAGCACTTTCAGATTCTAATATCAACAACACTCAACACGAAGCACTCCACGGTCGGTATCGGCTCAGCAGCATCACCGCGACGCAATAAACGATTCATTCACTCGCGGAGCTTCCACCTACGAACGGATGCGCTCTAAGGTATGCAATGGGCAAAGATGGCATCAGCGAGCACAGGCTGCAGCAGCACAGTCACATGTCGTCATCTCGCACCGGCTTCTCGCTGTGGTCTGCGGGAAACTCGTGTGAAAATTCTTCTGCCTCCAAGCAAGCAACCACCAATCGGAGAGCTTTTGTTTAGCTTTTTGATCCTTTCCCACTGCTGGTTACCATTTGCCATTGATGGGGGAGCTTTTGCGTGTGCTCAGCTCTCGGCTGTATGTATTTACGTTGCGGATTGATGACGCACGAAGAAGATGGTGATCTCGCTTGTACAGCTGAGAGAAATGTGTCCTGCTGCCGGCATGTCCGCGACACCACCCTTGCTCGTTGCAGGACTCAATTTGAGTGTTCACACCACCACGACACCAAGCGCCTCGTAGAAGAAGGTGGAAATTGCGATGGGCTGTGAAAGCCGGTAATTAATGTGGATGCTGGCTGGGGGTGCTACTGACGGCTTTCTTTTTCTTGAGCTGAAAGACGACACGAGCTGCGTGATGCTGATAGTGCGTTTGTTGAACTTAGGCCCGTTATGTTAATTGAATATTCTTTCGTACGTTACAGGAGCGCAGATGACGCCACGTGAATTCTAATCTCGGTTCACATGCAGCTAACGTTTATATAGACACGGTTCTGTGAAATCGTGCAACTGTAAAGCCACTGCATTCATTTATTCAGCTTTAACAGTTATGCGTCCAACAAAAAAACACCTTTAACAGGCCAACGAGGGAACCCGGGTACCCATAAATTGAAATGCTCATAACTATGGCTTCCTTTAACCGATTTGGACACTTTTAGATGTTTTGCATTCAGGAACTCGTCCAGAATGGATCTGGTTTTTGGTAATCCGGATTTTCCGGAGTAATGTACTAGGGTATGACTTGTAAATTTTAATAATGTCAATTTTAAAAATGGAATTGGAATGGAATTTTAAAATTTTTAAAAATGGAATTGGAATGGAATTGGAATGGAATAGCCACTCACGGCCCCACGGGAACCTGCTCGGGAATGTCCGTTCCGGGGTCAAATCACCAAATGGTTCCAAAACCACGAGATACAGCCTACTGATGCAATTCCAAGAATTTTGATACCCGTATTGCTAGTATTCCATTGAAGTTCGCAAATAGTACCTCAGGGAACCGAATGAAGTAAATCGATTCATTTTCACCAAGTCCAAAAGTGGATGAATTCTTGAATCCAAAACACCCAAAAGTATCGAAATAGGTTGGATATTACCTTAGTTATAAGCATTTTAGTTTTGTGGGTACCCGGGTACCGACGTCGGTCTGTTACGTAGTAAAAGTCAGGTAATTATAAGTATATCTCCTGAAGATACAAACTTTGTAGATCCAACAAGTTTTGAAATATGGTGCCTTTTTGAAAACATAATCTGTAAGTAAAATGCTCTATCTTGAAGCATACTGGATCTTCAAAGTTTACATCTTCAGAAGATAAATTTAAAGTAATAGGACCTACAACTTTCTAGAAGACACCACATTTCTATCTAGCTTTATTAAAAAGCGGTGCCCTAGCGACTGAGTCCCGAACTAGTATGCTTCGCTACTAGTTCTAGGCGCCAAAAAGCAACTTTTTTGAAGGCACCATAGCTTTATATAGAAAGATAAAAATTGATTCCACTTTTTTTTATATTCCGACCACAATGCATCATTTTTCGTTTGATCCCTCATTGCTCGGCCAACTTTCGGTCAATTTTCGAAAAATTACGCCTGATAATATACATCCGTGTGAAAAATATATATTAGATAGAAAATAGGCATACATAGCAGTATGTTAGTGGCACTCACCTTCAAGAACTACTGTTTGGGCCGAAACATCAACCTACAACGCAATCCAACTAAAAACAGTAATATATCGTGCTCACCGACATGTAACCTACAACATCACTTTTTCTGATGGTGAATCGATAGACTACTTTTTCTTAAAAGCTCGGAACCGGCCAAATTGTGTATCTGACAGTAAGCCATTTGCTTCGACCCAATTGTTGAGGCAGGAGAGGACCATTTTCTCGAACGACTTCCGGTACAGGACAGCATTGCGATCGGTCGATACAAATTGTGATCGGAGGCTGGTTTTCTTGGTTTTTGGATGTCGATGACCTTAACTTGCCTCCAATCATAAGGGACAATGTTACCATAAAAAACTTATTAAATAAATTTAACAATCGTCTCTTGGTAGAGCCTGGCAGATTCGTTAATAAGTTGAATTTGATTCAGTCTGGCCCTGGTGCTATATTGTTACATGATAAGAGAGCAAGTGAGAACTCCACCATCGAAAACGGTGCTTAGTTCGAGTTATCGTGAGGGGACGCGGCCTGGTAGATCTTCTGTGCCGGGGCGGAATCCGGAAAACCTTCTTGATGAAATCGAATATCCAACGGTTTGAATATTCCACGCTCTCGTTGGTATTGTTTCGGTTTCACAAACGTCGGACTGTGCCCCAAAGAGTGCTCATCGATGGCTCTCGTCAGCCCGTCAACGAACCGGCGCCAGTAGCTTATATGCGGTAGCCTTCTCTGCGTACAAGAGCACTATTTGTTCCACTGTGGACGCCCGCGAGAGTTCGCGTCTGGTACGCGTTTAGTCTGAGCTTGAATCGCGGTGTCGAGAATCAAGCCAACCAGGAGCCCGTACTCTTCCTCCGGAGGAAATTCTTGTGTTGATTCTACTTTTCCGGATATCGCGGACGCGTAGCTCTTCCAATCAATAGGGGAACCCGGGATTATAGGACCTTCTTAAGCAAATCGCCCTTTTAGTTGGATAGATGTGAAAAAGTTACCGGTCAAAAGTCCTAATTGTTAGTTTGAAACCTCAGCTACATTTTGGTGCCATAAAAGGTTCATTTGCACCACTCAATGGCAGCGCTAGGCGACGATTTGCAAACCTCTATGTTTTCCCATCCTTTTGCAAAGTAGGGGTAATTCAGACCTCCCTACGGGGCAATTCTGACCGTCATTTTTCTTTATTTTTTTACAATGGAATTATGTTTACCTGTGAATTAGTTACAAAAGGGGGGGGGGATGAGGGGATCAGAGACTACCTTCCACATGCAATCTAACCACAGCGATGTCGAGTAGAGTGACAAGTCTAAGTCGTTCGGACAACCTAAAGGGGGCGGAATCCGTGTCATTTTACCCGTATCCAAAATGGTCATATTGAAGTTGTCGCAAAGCTCATGGAGTAGGGTAGATCATGCCATATCGTGGGAGTTAAAATCACCTAAAACTGCCTCGGTGTGGGGAGAAGTTTCGCAGTATCATCAAGCCGTCGGTGCCTAACTGAGGCTCTAGGGGGATGTAGGTGGAAGCAATACAAAGGTCTTTGCCTTTAATTTTGGTTTGGCAAGCAACAAATTCAATGCCTAGTGTCGATGAGAGGTTGATTTTATAGAACGAATAGCACTTTTTGATTCCAAAAAGTACTCCTCCGTAAGAGTCTTCTCGAATAATATTAAGGTCGTGGAAGTGTAGGTCTATTTTTGAAGTGAGCTTTGTCTCGCATAGGGCAAATGCATCGCGTTTCAGGTTATTTAGTAAGATTTTAAAAGAGTCGATTTTCGGGATAATTCTTCTATAAAAACAATGTAGAGCAGTTATTAAATTCGTGACCTCGTTTGATGAATTAGCCATAGAAGGATACAATCGCTGAAAGGACCATTTCGCAGTGAACTGTACCAAGAATATTTTTACTGCTGAGAGAAAGCTTATCAGGTTGCTTTTAAGGGGGTCAGAAATGTTAAATGCTGTAGAAATATGCTCCACAATGTCAGAGAAATTTATTAAGCCATCGCTGGTTTCTTTCTCATGATGAGATATGGGAACACTTGTAGTTTTTGATGTCCCTGAAAATGCTACTTCTTTTCTGAGCTCAGATTTCTGAGGCCGGGAGCGACTTGCTTCGATTTTGCACCAGTACTTTTTCGAGTAGTTATTTTCGGGGGACTTTGAAGAGACTGACCTTTACAACGAAGCTTGGGAGAGAAAATGTTCCTCCCTTTTCTACTGCCTCTAGACACCGCAGAAGATGTTCCCTCCTGAGGTTCATCACAGTTGTCTTCGTCAGCAGACAAGTCAGTATAGATGTTACTATGTTCCAATGGCGTAGCTATCTTAAACATTTCCCACAAACCCATAAACCCACAGTAGAGACACAAAAGTGTCTCTACTGTGGGTTTTCCCCACAGTAGAGACACTTTTCGACATCCCTTCCACAGGAATCATCCCCATGATTCCCATTATATTTCCCACAACGGGCCTTATTGCTACAATGGGAGGCTGTATGTCCCAATTGTTTGCAATTAGTACAGTTCATGACCCGCGGCACAAAGAGGCGAACAGGTAGACGAACCTTGTCAAAGAGGAGGTAGCTGGGGGAAAAGAATCTGCGAAGGTAACCCGATTAGAGTCTGAGTTAAAGTATTTTTTCTTCCCGTCAGCTGTGACTGATACTGAATGGAAACGTTTGCCCTCCAGTATTTTCACTGGCTTAAGCGTGGGGTTTTTGAAACAGCCAGTTGCACATTTCAGCAGGTCCTCGCAACTCAGAATCGAATCGGAGACTACCCCGCAGACTTCAACCCAGTTAGCTGGAATATACACTCAATACTCCTTCGTAAAAGGTCCGTAGCCAGCAATATCGTTTGCCTGATTCAAACTATTTGCCACTACCCGAAGCTTATCAGGGCGAATTTTTGATATTTCTGTCATGACCGAATACCGCTCCGTCAGAACTCGAGAAATTGCAATAGATTCAAACACTTTTTGTCTTTGGTCCGAAAGAAGATCACGAAGGGTCCGGTGGTCGAGCTTGGAGATACTTTGAGCCGGGGAGCCGATTTTGTTTCGACATCCATCTCACCTAGTAGTATGAGAACCAACAAGGGGAAACGTATTAAATAACTGTACTTAACTGTGTGTATAAGGGTATCCAAACGGCTTACTAGAAGAACACTGCTTCACTGGTCACTGGCCGGGTTAAGGTACTCAAAATCAAAAACACAAAAGAAGGGAAGAAATACTGAAACCTCGACGAGGCGGAGAGTGCTCAAGATAACCTTGAACGCGGATTAGCACTATTCTTTGTCGATATACACCAGTCGGACTGACAATAAACACTTCTATCTCGACCGAGCGCTCGAAAACGAATGGCCTTTCATTGTTGTCCGACATCTCTTCACTTTCCCTGATACGGTCTCTGTTACTCTGATGTTGGAATCAATCTCTCTCGTGTATGTCTTTTACCTTATAATGTTTGTTTACCAATTCTAGTTAAAAAAATTCAAAATGTTTGTCATTTAATATTTCCAACTGCATCCTATAGCCTGGATAAAATTGCATTATTTTTTTGTATTATTGTATAATGAAATATTTGTACATTGAAAATGTCAGACGAACGCATTTTGTGCTCGAGATACATTCTTAACTGTTTCCTGAACTCGCATATGCTTTTAAGGGTTTATGGGAACCCTTCATGATTTGAAAAATTTATTTCCTGCAGTGTTAATCGTTGTTATATCCCCACAACCAATAGAAAGGTCTGCTAATTTCAAAAATAGGTCTGATAACCCAGTGCGTTTATAATAATTAAAATTCGTTTATTGCATCATAAGTACATTAAGTAAAACATTATAATAATACACACTTAATTTTTTCTGCCGAACCTCAGCTTTTTTGCATCTTTTGCCGAAATATCAACAGCTGAGATCTCAGTAAAAGTGACATTTGATACTGAGATTCGTAAAATATTTCGCCGAAAATCAGAAAACAAATTTCACTTTGCGGAGATATCAGTTTGCAAATTTACTGATTATACGGCTGTTGATAATTTGCCGAACCAAATTGAGTGTGTATAAAAGCATGATACTCGTTGTATTATCCATAACCAGAATTCGATCCATAGATCATGCTTAATATAGATCACTTACTGAGTCTTGGATTAAATCTGTAAGTAGCGGTTTGCTCACTACTCGGGTTCTTAATTGCCCAGTGGACCCTTCTTGTCAGGGCGGCCTAGGTGCTTTTATCGGAACTTCGGATTTTCGTAACACAACAAATAAATGGAATACAAACAAACAAATTTTACCATGTATTTTCACTCCTACTCTCCACTGCTGCTGATACGGGATCCCAATGCTACTGGTGAAGGGAGGGCGGGCGGTTTCCTTCCGGCAGGCCGGGACAACAACGACCGTGTACTAGTCCGGATTTCGTAGGCTACGCCGGCAGCGGTCCTTGTCTTTTAGCTAGGAAGGTGAGCTTGACTCCTTTGTTGGAACCCACCCTAGCAACGGTGGTGTTAAATCACCGGATCGTCTACTCGCCGTAAACGATCCTGGAAGTCACCGAAGTACACTTCCCATGGGGAATCTTTGTCCGCTTTGCTTCATTCTCCTTGTCAATTAGCTATAGAGGAGCGTTTGGCTTATTCGACTTATTCACTTTAGCAGTGATTCTAGGAGGGTCGTTGCTGGGGGTCCGCGAAGAAAATATATTTTCCGAGCGCAGATTGAAATTTCAAGTCTTGTTTCCTAACAAGCTGAAATTAACATAACATAGCATACAAAATCGATGTTTATCCGTGGGTGTCCACAGCAATCCAAGGTGATTTCTAAGGAGGTTCGCGGTACGAAAAAGGTTGAGAACCGCTGCTCGCGGTTCTCAACCTTTTTCGTACCGCGAGAACGGACGATGTCGTGATTCCTTTTTGTTTAGCCGGGGAAGCGAAAGCACTCCTTTACACTTAGCTTATCCCTATTGGCGAACCGACACCGTACACATCACTGCGCCCGAACCAAAGGCCGGCAATCTCGACAGATAATTTTACAGTCGCACGCGCGCTTCGCTACACTGGCTATCGTGGCGGGAAACTTGACGTCTGTTTGATGCCGTGGTCCGTCACTTTCTGACGGTCTTAGTTTGCCGTCGCACACGCGCGCTGAAACTTCTCTAGTAGCGGAAAACTGTCCCACATAAACTGGTTACGGACGCCTGTTAATCGCCATGGTTCGTCACTTTAAAACCTTTATACGATGGCCGCCTTCTGCACGATCAAAACAAATCGTCAAACCGCCTCGGTGCATAATTGTCATCACCCTTGCAGCCTAACCAGCAACCAATTTAACAGCAAAAGGAGAACGGTGACCTAACTAATTCCTATGTTATTTATAGAGAAAAAAAAAACAAAATTTTCTGCACCTATCTAAACCAAAAGAATCGTTCACAACAGCTAAAACAAACAAAATTTACGAGAAAAAGTGAACGATCATCAGCGGCTCTTACACATTCAATATTTTTGGCCATACACGATATTGTTCCAACATTTCAACCTCATTTGAAATCCACATCGCCTATACAACTTTTTTTCCATTACACGTACAATACTTTTGTCAATACTCTCTAGTATTGTCAAAAATATTGAATGTGTAAAGGCCACTATAAGGAACAGTGGTTTTTTTTATTCATTTCGTTTATTTGATAGGCACAAATGCGTTAGCTTGGCGGTGCCAAATTCTTTTGTTTTTACATTTTGGATATTTTAAAACTAGGAGGTTACAATGTTGAAATATTTTCTTTGAAAGAGAAAAATTTTACAGCTATCTTAAGACTAGAAATAAGATTCTATATACATGAGGGGGCAAAAGATTTTTTTTATGAAAAATTTTAAAACAAGGAATTCAATAGTAATATTTTTTTAGGAAATATTTACAGTTATCTTAAAACTAACAATATAGTTTGGTACACAAAAGGGGGAACAAATATTTATGAGAAAATTCACAGGTGTTTTAAAGCTAGGGATACAATTCTATTTACAAGATGGGGGACAATAGTTTTAACAAAGAGGAAAAATTACAACTATCTTAAAACTAGGAATACAGAACACAAATTTGAACTTTTTTAACGGAGACTTATGCTTGGTCAAGATATTCAGAGGGGGGCTGTAGAAGCAGTTGTATCAAGGACAGGGGAGAGAAAGCGTTGATGGTGACCGTGAGAGAAGAGCAAAACTTGCAACTTTCGGGCAAACGGGAGATCAGCGAAACAAATTAGCGCCTCAGTCTAATAGGTCGGATTGGCGGATGGTATTCTTCGGACCCGCGGGGAATCCTTCAAAAGTCATCGGACCTCGAGTCGCTCTCGCTTCAGTTTCCGTAGTGGTAAGTGCGACGGCGGTTACATAGTTGCAGTCTGGAGCTGATCGGTCCCAAAGGGCAGGAGAAAACTTCTAAAACGAGAAAAGAGAAAAGAGCGGGGCTAAATTGGGATATTTATCGTTTTTATGAAAGTATAAATAAGGGACATATAGGGGAAATCACGATTTGCCAGCATATCTCGGACTGGGACATTGGGTGGTCTACCTCGGGCCCGAAGGGAATCCTTTAACTGAGACCTGGCGTCCAAATACCCGGCGCATACTCAGACAACGTGCTCGATGTCGTGATAGCCCTCGTCACAAGCGCACAGACTACTCTCCGCAAGCCCAATACGCCGCAAATGCGCATCCAAGGTGTAGTGGTTGGACATAAGTCGGGACATTACCCGAATAAAATCCCGACCCACATCCATTCCCCTGAACCAAGGCTTCGTTGATACCTTTGGGATAATGGAATGTAGCCATCGTCCAAGTTCACCATTGCTCCACGAGGTTTGCCAGCTGTTGAGTGTCCTCTGACGACAAATACTAAAAAATTCGTTGAAGCAGATTGGTCTTTCGTATATGTCACCATTTATAAGGAACAGTGGTGAGCATTATGTTACATAAACAAAACACTCTACGGAGAGAGTACGCGCAAATAGGTATGTTTCCATCCAGTGCTAAATGGTTACCCTGACGGATTACAAATGATTGGCATTCACTTTCTCGGTTCGAACTGTGGCGACCCGCTTCGGCATTGGACCTGAAGAATCATCTTCAGATGGCCGTCGTTTCACAGGAAAGGTTCTCGTGGCTTGGCGACAAGCTCTTTCGATGTGACCACTATTACGCTGGTTACCGTAGGAAACTGCTGCAATGTTTGGTTGCTCCGAATCTTGGTGATTCTTCGCAAAACGAGCTTCATTAAGCTGTTTGATTTCGTAACCACGTATTTTGTCCATCAATTCAATCAAAAATTGCCATGCTTGAGTGTTTTCCATTCTGCATCTCGAACTTTGACATTGCCTGCGTGTAGTTGTAGAACATCCACAGCATTTTCAACCAGCTGCTCTTCGACATAATCGCATAGCTTGGCCACTGACATCACTAGTTTTACGTAGCCTACATCGTTTTCTCCAGATCTCTGCATTGTAGTCGCGAGAACCGAAAAATCATCCAATCGGAAAATAGCGTTCGAATATGACGCTGAAACAGCGTCAGGTGTCGTTGTAGATGACGCAGTACTTTCTAGCACTTCCAACAGTTTACGTCCAGCCTTGATTCTGAAGATGTTCATCTTCATTAATTCGTCCGATACGCCCACGAGGTTCATAGAAGCTTCAAGAAGTTCTTTTTACTGTTCGTAAGATTTTTTATCAATATCATCCTCTCCGTCGATGTGTCGACATTCAAGTAGGTTTAATGTCGCAAAAGACATGGACGTTAGTATCATGGATTCATTTCTACGGTTACTGAAATCATCTAGGAATGTTGAATGGCTTCGAGGATGAATACTCACCAAATTTATTGCTTCTTCCCGCTGTTTATTTCGACAGAGAGGCGGTACGTTTTTTCTCTAATTCAAGCGCTTTCTCAAGCTGTTTTTGGTTGGCTTCCTGAAAGCAAGAAACAATGCTTTATCATAAACTTGGCACATCTGCAGTCGAATTTATAAGTTAGTTTCACTGATAAAGTTACTTTATTTTACTTATCAACTGCTAATCCTTGCTAGTAAACATTGCTAATTCATCTTATTAACAGAAAAGCTACGTAGCTACTCAAAAGGAGTCAATATAAACATCTGTGCAGTATTCTCGTGTTCACATCGGCGCCACACCAATGTAGCGAGCAAAAAGTCACTCACGTTAGAATAGGTGTAGTCGATGCTGCACCGATGTAGCGCAACTGCGAAAACGAAAATGTCATTTTTGATTCCACTCGTGGTTCCAGGGAATCTGGCAACCGTTTCCTTTACTCAGAAGTAAACACTCACACACAAGTGGCTCTCTCGTGTAGATCACACAAACCACGTAAAGTTCGGGCTCTTCTACTCACTCACGCTAGAGTAACGGTAATCAGAACCATGCGAAGTTCGGTCTGTTTATTTACCCACACTAGGAAAAAACTGAGGTCTTACAAAAAGACCAATTCCTTGACTAAGTCTAATTAAAACCACTCAGAGATTACCTAAATTATACCCGCACAAGGGTAGCCATCTATCAAAACTTGGTCTTCTCACCATTTTCTGGATCTTAATATTGTGTCCAATTAATGTTTCGACCAAGTAACTTTCCATCTAAAATAAAATCGACTTGCTCTTGAATTCGTGTCATCGAGTTTTCTTTATCTGAATTGCTTGTAAATGTGTGTGTTTGGTATGTATCGATTGAAATTAGGGTTCGTCGCGGTGCGGATGTGGGCGGTAAATAGATAGTCCGCAACGCAACCGCAAAAAAAATAATAAAACCGCACCGCTTACCGCAACCGCATTGCATTTACCGTACCGCACCGCGCGGTAATGCGGTAAATGCGGTAAAAATTATGCATTATAAAAATTGTGTTGAAAAATTAATCATTTGTTTTGTGTAGCCATATATAGTAAAATGTTATTCTTATTTACACGAAAATTACCTTTGACGGACTCCTCCGAATGTAACATTTATGAAAATATTCAACTTTGCAAGTTTTATTAAGAGTGGTAAGGGTTTTGGCGTGAAAAAAACACTTTTTCTCGATTTTTTTGAAACTTTGCGTGAAGCGAACTGATCAAAACTTTTGTACATTATAGTGTATCATTTCAATAACATGCTGTAATTTTTCCATGCAAAAATCTGGTATCTGGAAAAATATGATTTGCGGTGTTACCTTCCATTCAAAAACTACTTAACCGATTTCTTTCAAACTTTGTCTACAGATTCCATGTAAAAATACCTAACCCGCACGTTAAAGTTTCGAGATAAATTTTCAATTAAGGCAAAAACTGTCCAAACCATGCAAAATTTGGCATCTGGGATAACTTTGACATTTGTCAGCAGACCTTGAGGCAGACTTTGAGAAACACAACAAAAATCGCAATGCCCTACACTAACTTCGAAAGCTTTACTTTCAAAAAGATACAAAATACTCCTAACTGAAAAAAATATTCGTTAATATGGTAGAAAATATTCCCAGTTGGACGAACGATGGACGCACGCGAAAAAAAATTCCTCCAAATTCGTTTGGTTTGATGATGATAATTACATTCTTTGGATTGTTTTTAAGTCATAGTATCATTAGTTCATTTCTAAGTTCTCCAAATTGATCAAAATTCACTGTCGAGAAAATGCCATTGAAAAGGATTCATAATTCCACGATTACCAAGAGGAATCAGGAGAAATGATGCATTTTGTAATTGGATTTGACAGAAAAATTCAATTGTTTTTCAATGATTGGATTTTGCGTTTTATGTATTTGAAAAGGTTCGTTTGTAATTTTTTTCTTTGAAGTATAAAACAAATAGTTTTCAAAATATGTCGTAAAAATAATGGTGCCAAATTATATTGGGCACAGCTTATAGATTTTATTTCTTAGTAACAGTATGTTTTATCATATTTGAATGACCAAAATGTAAAAAATCAAGTAGCGATAGGTCGAATACAGAATATATTCGGATTTCTTTTCAAATCATTGTCAAGTCTATGGAAATTAGAGCAATTAAATGTTTATCATGTTTCTCTATTGTAGGGTAATAGATAAAAATCGAACGTTCTGAGAGAGAGAGATGTTCCTAATAATGAGATTGCTAAGCATTCGTCCAGAAAATAAATCTAGTTGCGTCCTTCTCAAATGGTAAAAGTCATAGTTTTAATTCACTTTTTAATGCAGACTGCATACTTTATCAATTATTTTTTGAAGAGCGGTTGCGGTAATACCGCGCGGTAAATGCTCATTTCCCGCACCGCATCCGCGGGAAAAAGTATCTCACCGCACCGCAGTTTTTGCGGTGCGGGTGCAGTAAATACCGCGCGGTTGCGGTAATTACCGCAACCGCGACGAACCCTAATTGAAGTTATAACAGGAGCTTTTATTCAAAACGCCTTATCTAAAATGAGTGACTTTATGTTTACCTTCTTTCGATTTTTACGGCATCACTACAACACTTTTCACTTATTTTACAGCACCCGGACGCGGACTTAACCCGGTCGAAAAAAATGCGGACGAACATGGTCAGGCGATTTAAAAAGTTTGACGTTTGATTCAACTCGCCTGTGCTAATTGCCCCTCGGAAAAAATGCAATTTGCGAATGCGATTTAAAGGCAATTTCAATACTTAGACAAATTTACTGGCGGCTGAAATGGACATGGTTGTTTTTCGCGTTTTTCAAACATGGCGGTTCATGTTTGGCTTAAGCTTAAAATTGTTTTTTTTAACAATTGGCATGTTCTCGCATGAATTTTGTTTGCTTCGTGCACTTCATTAAGCCAACGAATGTGGAAAATTGTGGAATCATGTGTAAGTATAGTAGAACAAGATTTTTGATCTAAATTCCTAATGAACTTCAGATTGTGGTAAGTCTTGGTGTGCAATATCATATTCACCATTAATTCTTCATATAGTTCGGTGGTGTTTATGTGAGTAGATAATGAATCCGAAAATTAGCATTATTTGTAATTTTCAAAACTAAAAGCGATTAAAAAGCGCGTTCCGTGGGCGATTTGGGGGCGATTTAAAGGCGAGTAGGGCGGCAGAAAAATGACGGCGGCAAATCGCCCAAATGTTGCATTTGAAATAGCCCCCAAATTGCCAGCCCAATTGGCTAATTTAAGGGCAATTTGCGCATCCGAGTTGGCAAATAGCCACCCGTTAGCCAGCAACTAGCCCTTTTTGACTGGGAATGACTAAATGACAGCAAGAGTGGGACAACGTGTAGAAAGGAAGATGGACCCACTCACTCATCTCAAATGAAGAGGTGAACTTCCATCTGACGCAGTTTTTGTCCGGGCATGGTTGCTTTTGGAACTACCTGCATCGGTTTGGAGATGCTTCGTTTTACCCCTTTGCCCGGAGTGTCGGAATGTGCAAGAGACACTGAAACACGTGCTCTTCGAATGCTCGAGGTTGACTAGGAAGGAGGTTGAGTTCGAGGAAGTTCGAAAGGATATGCCCAATTTGACAGTCAACAATATCATCTAAGACAGTGGTGTTTGTGTATCATGTACCCTTTTTGAATATTGATCTCCATCGTGTACCTCTTTCTGATTTTTTTTTTACCAGCAGTACCTCGTCAGAATCATTTTCATTTGGATGAATACCAAACTTTTTTCCAATTTGAAACCTGTTCCTCGAGACACTCAGTCAGCATCTTAATTCTTGACACACTGAAATAATATACAAAGACAAATTTCCAGCGGGAATGTTAGGATAACAAGGTAAAATTTACCCTGCCAAATTCACTATCACTACATATCCTGGAGATCAATTCACTCCCGGTTGAAAACCACTGGTCTAAGAGATGTACTAAGACGAACATGCTTGGGTTACTGTTAACATAGTAGTGACACGGATACTCTCCAAGCTGCAGGAGAAATGTCGAAGGGATCAACTATAAGTAGCGCCAATGGCTAGTAGGCTGCCGCGAATAGCAAATCGTGTTCGGAAATTCCTTCGCCGGGGAACTCTGAGACCTCAGTTGAAAAGTAGATTTTGGGAGCGATTGCCTCTTATTAAGAAAGGCAAATTCTAATCTTTTAAAAATTGTTGTTAACAAATTCCTAGCTCTGGAAAAGCTGAATAACTCTGTCATCGATATTTATAAACATGCTGAGCAATTAACATATTTTTCATGAAAAATCGCAAAATAATGGTGATTTTTGTATTGTTGTCCCAAAACCGTACAATATTTCTAGCGATATAGCAATACATAGCATACCATTTTAATGCTGTGCTTTATGCATTATTTTCCATTCAGAACTGTTGCAGAATTGAAAATCGGCTAAATATTTTTTATTTTGTAGCCATCCAAAATTTCATTGTATTATATTAAGGAATATAGGGGAGAGAGGGTAACAATGAAACACATTTTTTCTACAATTTAATTTTGATGATAATACTTGTTATTTGTGTAACCAAAAGTGATACATAGTGCCACTCTGTTGTTAACTAATACATATATTTTTTCCAGCTGGTAAAATTCACGGGAAATAACATTTTTTGGATAATAAACAGTCGGTGGTAAAATGTATCAGTGTGCCCCATGGGTAGGAACTATGAAACACGATGTCGTCTATAAGGAAATATTCTACTTATAAATTTTATTCTTTTGTTTTGACGAAGAATGATCCTAACGCTTTGAATTTAAGTTATATTGAGGCGAAAATCGTTTGTTTACGAAAGAATTCACTATAACACTGTAACATTGAACCACCATATATGCATATCAGCTGCAATCCTGAAATAAGAGACAATTTCTACAAAACATGCCCAAATTTACTAATTTTGCACTATATGAGTAGTATTTACCGTTGAAAATCAGAACCCATTCACATTTTGAGACAGACCACAAAAACAAAAAATAATCACTGTTCCCCATACTCCTTCGTTCCACAGTTACCCAATGGGTCTATTCATGAAAATTGTGAAATTACACAGAACCATGAGAAGTTACCAAAAAACTTTGTTCGCGGCATATATTGAGCATAAAATTTGCTATAAATAGCAATAGACTAAACATTTATTCAATGAATGGTAACTCATAAAGATGGCATAATGTTTTTCATTGCAAATTTACTCTGGCTATCACAAAACAAACAAATATCCATTAAAAGAGATACAGTTATCAGATCTCTTCCAAAATATAGCAACACGTGTAAAGAATTAGAAATCGTGAAATATGAGAGAATGAGACGATTCTGATCATGCGTTATGATTTTATTGCGTTCCTGCTGATCCACTGTTACCCTCTCTCCCCTACGTCATTCGCTTATTGATTATATGAAATGCACGAAAAATTTCACTGTTGTTATATTTACACCGAATTGAAAACGTTGCTTTTGGCAGTTTTCGTTATTATGCTTCGATCGGTTGAAAAAACTACCACCCTAATAAATCGCATATAAATCCATAAATCCTATAGCAATGTGGACGGACAAATGTTTAGATGAATAATAGTTATTTAAAATTGAACGCCAAAATGTAGGCTACATCCATGTGGTTGTCGAAAATATTCATTCCCACTGTATCGCGGGTTCATCATCATTGAAGTTCTTTTTCAGTGCCGGGTATCTGTATTGACATTTCACTTGCTCCTCTCACGTTGTGCCTGCTGTCATATTCCGCGAGAGAGAGAAGTTTTGTTTATACCGTATCTTTGGCTTGTTTGCCATCGGTGCGTGACAGCAAAAGGTTCGAAATGAAAACATGTTTTTTATATTCGTTGTATTGATTAGTTCACTAGAGGTAGGAGTGCAGAGGAAATCGCATTGAACAGGTCCATAGATTTGCATTTTATTTACAATGTTTTTTAGTGCAAGTGATAACAAATGTGACCGAAGAACGGGTTACGAGCGAAATTGCACCTGCCACTGATCGCTACAAACGAGTTTGATTTGGCTAGGAAGATTATCTCGAAGGTTAATTCCAGTGCCAAAAAGCAGGTGGACTGCTGTGAAATAATAAACATCAAAAGGGAGCATCGAACGGCAATGTTTCGACTACGGGTTAAAATTTTCTACGTGTACATTATTATTTCATTTATGCTGTCCGTGTACTTATTTTATCTCATTTCGAAATACTCGGTGGAAAAATTCATCAACTACCAGCGGAACGTGAGGTTAGAGTAGTGGAACTATTCGTTTACCATCTTTCTACAAGGTGTTTCTCGTTTTAGGAGCAGCAAGTTTCAAAGCAGACCACGGATACCACAAATCGTAGGTCATTACGTAGGAGCTGGGGTAGTCGGTAATGTCTCTAAAGATTTCCTTAACACAAACAATTTTTCGCCTATCCCGGGAGCTGGTGAAAATGGAGATCCGGTTGTGATACAGGCAAGGGACCTGCTGAAGATGCAGCAGTTTTTTCAGCTGAATCGCTACAACTTACTGGCCAGTGATCGGATTGCTCTCAACCGTTCGTTGCCGGATGTCCGGAAACCTAAATGTCTGTTGAAGACGTACCCTTCCAAACTGCCAACAACGTCAATTATTATTGTCTTCCACAATGAGGCATGGTCAGTATTGTTGCGAACCGTTTGGAGCGTTATTATCAGATCCCCGCAGCATTTGATTAGAGAAATTCTGCTGGTGGATGACGCCAGTGATAGAACATTTTTGAAAACTGCGTTAGAGAACTATGTTCAGAAACTTCCGGTTGCGGTTAGTATTCTGCGGCTAAATAAACGAGAAGGATTGGTGGCTGCTCGCTTGATGGGAGCTAGAGTTGCCACAGGCGATACCTTGACCTTTCTGGATGCTCATTGTGAGTGTTCTCCGGGCTGGTTGGAGCCACTGTTGGCACGGGTTCAGGAGAACCCACATAAAGTTGTCTGCCCGGTGATCGATATCATATCGGATGATAACTTTTCATACATTAAAAGTTTTGAGTTCCACTGGGGAGCATTCAACTGGCAGATGCACTTTCGATGGTACACGCTGAGTGATGAGGAGTTAGCCGAGCGAAGAAAGGATACTACAATGCCGTTTCATACACCGTCGATGGCGGGTGGATTGTTCACAATTGATCGAAAGTATTTCTTCGATATTGGAGCATATGACGAACGGTTGAAAATTTGGGGTGGCGATAATTTGGAGATGTCGTTTCGGGTGTGGCAATGCGGAGGAGAAATCGAGATTGCACCCTGTTCGCACGTAGGACACTTGTTTCGGAAGAGTTCACCATATACATTTCCCGGCGGTGTTAGTGGGGTATGATACAATGGTTTGCGGTGATTAGATTTTTTTAAAGAAATTCTTTGCAGATTCTCAATGAAAATCTCGCTCGAGTAGCTCTTGTCTGGATGGATGACTGGGCGAAATTTTTCTTTAAGTTCAATAAAGGAACTGAAGAATTTAAGAGTTTGGTAAAGTATTCGATATATGTATATTTGCATTTCACATGTAATTGTTCGAAATTTCCTTTTTAGAATGTTTCGAATCGAGTTGCTCTTAAAAAACAGCTGAACTGCAAGTCTTTCGACTGGTACCTGCGGAAGATCTGGCCCCAGAACTTTTTCCCCGCTCCCAACAAGTTCTTTGGTCGTATTCAGCCCATCGATCTCAGTACCTTTGACTACCAGGAATACATCGTTCTAATGAAAAAAATCAATCTGATCGTGAAAAATCTTAACCCAGAGCTGAAATGGAAATTTCTCATCAAGTACCTATCGGAAAACGTTAAAAAAATTGGGGAATCCATGAAAATTGCCAAACACAGCTCATACTGCCTGCAGAAACCCAAATCCAATACACTCATCAATCAACCGGTCGGTCAATCGTTCCTGAAAAAATGCTCTCTATTGATCAACATCCTCGACGAAGAGTTCGTGATAGACGACTACGGAAGGATCATGACCGACGAGGGTGTCTGTTTGGATTCTTTTCGGAAAACATCCACCGATGGTGAGCAGCTCATCGAAGGGGAGAGGAAAATCAAAATGGTGACCTGTGGAAGCAATAAACCTGGCCAACGTTGGCTGTACGAAACGGATACCTATCACGTGAGGAACATCAACAGTAATGATTGTTTGGAGCGTGGTCTTACCCTCATAAAGGACGACAGTGAGGATAAGTTCGAGGTGTTTCTTAATTCGTGCGACGTGCGAAACGAACTGCAGAAGTGGATGCTGTTTCCGGTGGCTTGGAAGTGAAAGGATTATTTCTATTCCGTCTTTACTGAATCAAACATTTTTCTCTTAAATGCACTAGTTAACAGCATGTAACAACACCTCGTCCATAACTAAAACTTGGTTTCAACCGGCGCGTACAATTAGTATTAAGTTCAATCATTTCATCGTCTAAACGGCGCATTTCACGCAAAGGACTGTAATTTCAAAAATGCACTTTGGATAATAGGTAGTTCCGTAGATATCGATTATATTAAGTACTACACAAAGTAAGATAGTTTTCGGATAAGACTTTTGTTAGAATCGGGATTAGCTTTTGCTAACATTTTAGCGCACAGCTCAATATTACTCTATTTTCGTTCGTTAAGATTAAGTTACAATCTGTGATATAAAAGTATTGCATTCAAGGTAAATAAATATAATATTTCTTCTAGTTCGACACATCATGAAATCAACTTGTCAATTGATCTTCCCAAAAAATTTCTGTCTCGTGAATTTTGTGCTCAGGTCCGTGCGCAATGCGCCCGAGGGAAGGTTTCAATAACTTCCTGTTTGGAGAAAATTTGAATACCGTGAGCCGTTTCGAACGCGATTCGTTCGAGTGTGTGTCTGGCAGGTTTTTCCAGTTTTTCGGTACTGAAAAAAGCTTTTAAACCAACCAGGTGTTTTTTTTCTCGTGATAATGAGGTCACCGAGCACTTCTTCAGATTTACACGCCTTCAGTTTATTATATACCTATCAACGAAAACTGGATACTAATATTGGAGAAATCCTCAATATTCAATTGAGCGAATCAGATGAGATATGTAGAGATCATCCACGAAGGACAATCGTGAAGTTTTCAGCACTGGATGTACACCACTAAAGTACAGCAGAAACATGAATAGTACCAGTTGCCTTCCTTGGGATATTTATTGATATTGAAGTAAATGTGGGTACCTGGTTATCTCTTTCCCTCGATCCGTAAGGCTGGATCGAAATAACTACAACAAATATTATTGATTCTAAACGTCTGCATTTTAGTAATTTTTGTCGTGGTTCTATTTTTTAAAATCGTGAAGCCATGTTGATCTTCTTAAAGATATTGTTTACAGTGACCCATAAGAGGTTCCATAAAAACCAGCTCGAAAAAGCTGAAGCGCTCAATGAAGTTATTCCATGATAATTATTGACGTTTCGCTTATTTCCTTTTCTATGAACTGGAAACATGTTTGCGGATTTCCAGCTAAATGGAAATATGCCACTGGTAAGTGATGCTTGAGAAATGGGAGTAAGCGAAGACACCAAAATGTCGATGTGACTTTTCAAAAGGTGCGGAGGAAATCCGCTGGATCCACGATTGAAAGGCGATAGCTCTGGTAATCATTATTTTTTTTTCAGCATTGATAGCACCCAGAGTTTGATCTACGACCGGAACCGGTTCGATTTGTTTACTTTGTGACCAGAACGAAACAAGTGTAAACTCAGCTAGACAATTTTTTTCTTTTGGATTTGAGGAGCAAAACAAGGACAAATCAAGAATTTTTCTCGAAGTACCAGGACACCAGGACAGTGAGTTAAAAACCAGCACGTCTGGTCACCCTATGTATATGAATATGGTGGGATACTACAAAAAGCTCGTTAGAGCTCCTTCTCAAGGTTCAAGGAATTCTGCTGATGACTATCATGCTCAAGATTCTGATGTAATCTTGTTAGTGGCGTTGATAGTGGAAGGAGGGGATGGGGAGTAGGGTATTACTAAGGAACTTTTTCAAGTGATCATATCTAACAAGGATAGACTCTCTTTGTTTACTTCCTCGTTTGAGTATTACTACGCCATCATAAAATTTTTCAATTATTTATTATTGTAGATCGATAGATGTTTGTTTGGGCTAGCATTTTCTGCCAAGGGTTTATGGACCGACCGAAAAATGACTGAATAATAGTAAGAAAAGAATGTAAACAATGAGAGTCATTGTTAGATATTAACTATAATTTTAATTGTTCAAGTACGTTACCTAATCTCCACATTAACCAGCTATTATTCATCATTGGGATTTTTTGGAAAATTGTGGTAATATATTAATAGTAGAACTGATCATTACTTTCAACCTTCAAATTGGTTTTGACGTAGGACTACGTTTTTATGAGGTGTATTTCGCAAATTCAGTAAAAATGATATGTAACGAGAAGTGTTTAGTAGAGTGGGACATGGTTATATGAAAAAAAAAAATAAAATTTCGCTCCGAGTAACTTTTTGGGTCCCATTTAGCTCCCAGAACAACTCTGCAAATTTTTAGTTCGATCGGTGAAACTATATTTTTGCGCCCACGGTTTAAAGTTTACATGGGATTTCGTATGGGGAAAACGTCTTTTGCAAATTAATTCTTCCAAGAGTCACCCGTTACCTCCTAAAAATAAATGGATATCTGATTTTTATAGGAAATTTGTCATGGAAATAAAGTCTAGAAGACTGCAAAACAATCTGATGCTTGTGGAAACAGTTATTAAGCAAAAACCGATTGATGCCCTGAAGAATGATGAAAATTTTACTTTTCATAGCATCACTGCTGCTGATGGTCGGATTATATACAAAATTTTTAATTTTCTCTTTTTATATACAAAAGAAGACTCAATTTATCCCTCAAAACTCTTGCGAAGTGGCCAAACAGTATGCGAAAATGATTTAGACACATTTAGAGAATATCAAAACACAATTGCATACAATTGGACAACCAACAACAGTGGTGCTAGAAAAAATGAATATTTTGTCAATCGTCAGAACATCAATTGGTTTCAGCTTAATAACTTTTTTCTTAAGCGTCAGATCGTTTCGTAGTTTGCGAGACTTTGTTTCTGTGTTAAATTTCCTACAAAAGCCACATAACGGTTTATTTTTAGGAAGCAATGGGCGACTCCTAGAGTAATTGTTTTGTAAAAGTTAATTTTCCCATATAAAATCCCATGTAAACTTTAAACAGTGGGCGCAAAAATATAGTTTCAGAGATCAACCCAAGAATTTGCACAGATGTTCTAGGACCCAAATGGTACCCAAAAAGTTGCTCGGAGCTGGAATCTATTTTTTGTCCCACCCTAGTATTTAGATAGATAAAACTGATTCCAGGTTGATTTTCTCGAAAGCTATTTGGCCGAATGAGTCATCTAGTTGGATGCCGTTAGGCCCAATGTTATTTGGTTGTAAATAGCTATAATAATACTGTATGTGTCCACCTTCGCGTGTACTTCAATATTATTACTATCATCTCACATTTTTGGTAGTTGCTACAAAATGTACAATTTGACTAGTTCCTGGGATGCGTCATGCGAAGACAATATTCTTTTAATGTTGAATACATTTAAACATATATTGAATAGGGGTGTTGTTTCAAAATATCGGCTGTGGCAGCTGCGTCAGTTTTTGAACGTTAATAACTTCCATTATACTTAACAGAATAATTTGATGGGTAAGATCATTTTATTGAAAATATGCTCAGCAACGTAGGGTATACGTGCCCTTATTCATCTCATTAGTCACAATGTCACATTTTTTCGCTGATAACTCGGCTTACACTAATTGGATTGCGCTTAAATAGGTATCAACATCCTTGCTTCGTTCATAAGAAGCAGATCAACTAAAAATCTGGCTTGGAAAATGTAAAATACTCGCGTTAGAGCGAAGCGAAAAGTCGAGTACAACGCACCCTTATTCATCTCACCATTTGAGCTAATGCGTTGAATAGAGATAGCAGACACTGCTCCAGCTAATGTGTTCAAATGGGTGGGATGAATAGAGGTGCTAAGATGAATTGGGGCACAGTAACCCTAGTATGAAAATTCGAAGTATGTGTAACATGCATTAATAACGATAAAACTGTGCTTTGAAAAATCTTTCGAAAACTTCTTGGAAATGTTGAAAATTTTCAGATCATCTCGGTCAAAGCCGTCAATATGGAGCACCAAACGAACGCTTGAAAGATGAAAAGTTTTAAATATAGATCCGCTACAGATTTGTTTCTATTATCATTCGCATTTGGCTGCACCTTGCACGGCTGGTGGAAGAATAAGTTTGTGTCGTTACGTGCTACTATCAGAGGCAATCATTTTCATTACCGATTGGGGAAGGTAGTATACACACCGGGGGGGGGGGGGAGGGGGGCTGCAAGAACAGGAAGGACAGGAGTTCAGGGACTTAACGACCATCTCCCTCCGGACCTACTGCGAGTTGCGGATTCGTGCTAGTATATGGTGGGGTTTGAATAAGGCTCGGCTAAACCTCTGCAAAAGACATAATTCCGAAATCAGCTCCGACTAAGCGAGTCTGTGCCGCTTCTGCAAAGATCCTAAGATTTCGGTAATCAAAGATCTCAGCAATAAAAGCAATCTAGTCCAACCGGAGTGCCAATCGGCACTTCAGGATCGACGCCAGTAACATCCTGACTACGGCATACTTGCCAACGTCAACGGACAGGACAAGGATCACAAATTGAAAGGCTACTTTGGGCTGACAAGCGTGAAGTTCTATTCCCTGATTAAGGTAGGATGACACCGATCTGAAATGGTGAGTGGGCTAACAGCACGGTTGCCTCAGTCTCGTCAAAACCTTGTCAGGTCTCCGAGTACGTTCAAAACTCGTCGCCATTTAGTTGGTGGTACCGTAAAACAAGGGAACATTGATCACCTTTTCTTAAGTTTTTCGAATAGTTTTTTTTCAATTCAGGTAGATGTAACTGCTCTAACCGATTAACGAAGGACGAATGTCGGTTGTTATAGGAGAAGATTTTAACGCTTGGGCCGTAGAGGTGGGTAGCAGGCTGACACACGCAAGAGGTTGCAGCCTGTTGGAAGCCGTGGCGAAGCTGGATGTAAGACTGTGCAAAGAAGACTCCGCTAGCACATTCCGTGAATACGGTCTGGAATCCATCATCTACGTAACATTCTGCAATACGTCGCTGATGGATAACATGAATTGACGAGTTAGTGAGCAGTACACACATATTGACAATCAAGCGATCCACTGGCAAGCGGAAGTGGAAAATAAAGGATTTAGATAAGAACCTTTTTGTTGAAGAACTTCGTGCTGACAGTGTCACTCCAATTCCGAGCTCCGATGAGCTGTCGGAAGCAGTAGGGAGGGCATGTGATGTAACAATGCCGAGGAAAATGGAGCCAAGCAACTACCGGCTTCCAACGCACTCCGGGCTGCTTTCCTAAAAGTCAGAAGATGCGTTTAGAGAGCAAGATTTGAGGCAGTCAGAGAAGAATGTAAGGCGACATTCCGAGCGGCCAGCGCTGCTTTTAAACGCGAGATAAAGGTAAACAAGTCTACCTGTTACAAGGAGCTGTGCAGAAAAGTAGAGGGGAACCCTTGGGGTAATGCTTACCGTGTCGTGTTGACTAGGATGAAGAGTCCAAGAAAACAGTCGAAATTTGCGCTGACAAATTGAAAATTATCGTTTGTCAGCGCACATTTCGACTGTTCGGGTCTTTTCTCTAAGCACGACCCAACTGCTTGGCCGCCTACACCGTACGTTGATGCAGACGGTTGAAATGCTGATGACAATCGAGTTTCCAATGACGAGATCTTTATAGTGGCAAAAGGGCTCACGGTGTCTCTGGTAGAACAATATTTAGGCAAAAAAAATCAGTATCGCTGAAATATTCACTAAATGAATGCTTAGATACTCCTCTTTCATCTGAGACTAAATTTGATATGTTCTATCGGGGGGTCTAGAACAAATTTTTTTTTAACATTTTGATGATTATTTTTGAAAATTGCGTTTCAATGAAAAACTGTCAGAAGCAGAGTTAAAAATATTCAAATTCATTGAATGAAATTTGATCATTTTCAGCCGCATTCATTTTCAATATTCAGTGACGTAGCTGAAAACGTCAAACGAACAAACCACCCATTCATCCATGCAGATTTTCATTCGTCTCCGATTATGACTCGAAGCGACCGCGCAGCAACGAATCAAACGCATCAAAGTAGGCCGTGGCACAATGTAAGCGATGATGATTGTTGTTTCATATGCTTTACAGACATTTGAAAACATTTTCCTTGATAATTAGTGAAATGAATATATTGTACGATATTCAACTGAATGAATAACATGGATATTTGAATGAATATTTTTTCTATTCACCGCGAGTCGCATTAGGTTCATTTTCAGCAGTCAAAAAAGAGCTTCGATTATTTTTAACTCTGGTCAGAAGATATACCACTTTCAGGGGGATGGATCTTTGGACATACAGTATCAGAAGAAGGGGCTTGTTACGTTAATGAATACCTCTGAAGACACCAATGTCCGCCATTTATCCAATTTCGGGATGATTTAAATTTTTAAAATTTGAATAATATTTTTATTCGGGACATTTTTTGTCGCTGGCAGAACAATATTACCACAAACAAATCAATATCACTGAAGTACTCACTATACGGCAATTTGCTTCTATTTTAAACGAGACAAGTTTTGAATTGTTTTTCCTAAGGTTCTAGAACTTTTTGCCTTTCTCAATAGAAAGGTATTGCAATTGCTCTGAAAACCGACTTTTTAATGGAGGCCCGGAGGGCCGAGTGACATGTACCATTCGATTCAGTTCGTCGAGTTCGGCAAATGTGTGTGTGTGTATGTATGTGTGTGTATGTATGTGTGTATGTATGTATATGTGTGTATGTGACCAAAAATGTCACTCATTTTTCTCAGAGATGGCTGAATTGATTTTGACAAACTTAGTCTCAAATGAAAGGTGCAACGTTCCCATAGGCTGCTATTCAATTTCTAATGGATCCGACTTCCGGTTCCGGAATTACAAGGTGATGAGTACGAACACGCAGAAAATGTCGATTTTAATAAATTCTGCAATGAATGTATAAAGGTGAAATTTTTTCCAAAATATGACCACAACTGCTTCGATTTGTAGTATTAGGTCACTAACATCCATTCAAAGTCTATTTGGCCACATTGGCCACCATCATCGGTTCCGGAAGCCCCGGCGGAAGTATCTAAATTCAGAATAACAGTCACTTCGGTTTCTCGGAGACGGATAGACCGATTCGACTAAACTTGGCCTCAAATGAAAGGTATTGCGTCCCCGTAAATGGTTATTTAATTTCATCCCGATCCGACTTCCGGTTCCGGAGTCACAGGCTGTGGCGTGCGATCACATAGCAAATTGTGATTCAAACCGATACTCCGATGAAAGCAAAAAAGGGAAAAATTTCGCTAAAATGTCTCTCAAACAACTTAAATTTGCTGTTCTAGGTCACCGACGGCCAACCAAACTTGCGTTGACTACATTGACCACCATAGACGGTTCCGGAAGTGCTCGGGAAAAGCGGCCATCTTTCAAAATTTACGAACTCACATCAGTTTCCCGGAAATGGTTGGGCCGATTTTCACAAACTTAGTCCCAAATGATAGCTATAGTATCCCCACAGATGTCTATAAAATTTCGTACGGATCGCTTATATGGGTCCGGAAATATAGACTAAATCGTCCGGTCACATACGAAATTCCCATATACGTAGGAACTCTAAGTTTTTTTTTCAATGGGGGGACCCCATGAAGTTTCAGAAATAGAATTCGTATTTTTGATGCCAAACATCTTCAAAATGCATGAAACATCGAGATTTTATGTTATCTCGAAAACATTTTTTTAGAAAAATCGACTTTTTGGGACTTTGCCGATTTCGCACCTTTTTTCAGTTCAATATTACCGTGGCTGTTTTTTCTTTTTCAAAATTTTAGAACTCGAATAATGATTTATTTTCCTGTATATAGTTGTCATGTGATGTATAATAATAAAATGTAATATATGCATTTAAAAGTTTTTAATGAATATAAACAACGCACACATTATCGTGATTCATGATTGAAAAAGGCACAATTGCACCGCTAGGTGGATTAAAATAGGTTTTTTTAATATGAAGAATAAATATCTATATTTGTATACGTATGGACACTTCATTACTCGTTTTTACGTCGATATATGAAACTAACTTTTTTTGAAAATTGATGAATAATTAGTATCAGAATATAATTTCTTAGTTATTGATTTTTGTGTTCTTTGAATTCAGTTAGTTATGTGTATGTATTGTTTAATGCTTAAATTTAGAGCTTTTTTCACAAACGTGCGTCCCTTTGAGCGAGAAGTCATTTTGATGTGTACCAATTTCAATGATTACAGCGTTTGTTAGTTCACTTATTATAAGTACATTGGCCTAATACCTAAGATGCTACCTATTTACTAATATCTGGTTCCTACTTCCATGGTAAGTGAGATGAAACTGTCTTTGTAGATTTATCTTCTGAAATTGGCTGAAATTTTGAATGCTTTCTTTTTGGATTTACGATCAATGTACTAAATATTACTATATTTTGCCTTAAAAATAAATATATAAAAAGCGTTATAATTTTTCGCATCTACCAAGTTGTGAAAATATTTAAAATAATTTTTTTTAAATTTATTTTCAATAATTGAGTTTTTGGGCCAACATAGGGTTTAAACCTGTTATAACAACTTTTTAGAATTTCTTCAAATTCGCAAAACAATACCCTTTTGTTTATATTTTATAATAAGAGATATTTTTTGCTCGGGATTCTTTTCCGACCCTTGTCTTGCTCAAAATTATATTAGTTTTGGATTCCTCAGAATGGATTATTTTGTTTCGTTGACTACTCAAATCAAAATACTCGATAAAGTGCAATTTTCCCATATTTGCCATAATAGAATTGCTACTTTGAACCAATAAACAATCTTTAAAACACCCTACTGCTTTCAAATATTTTCTCGCCTCCTCCAAATCAGATAGTATGAAATGATTTTGCGGAAAATATAATTTTCTTCTAACCACTGCTCCTATGTGTTTTTAAAGGAAGAGTCTGTCGATCGTGTTTAAACTCGTAATTTTCAAGGAAACTAAAAACTAAAACAAACCAAATTGAGCTAAAATTATTCGAAGAAACCATAGAACAATGATAGTATTATGAATGTAACATTAGTTACAAAGAAACCCCGAGCAAAAATATATTCCGAAGAGAAATAAATTGAAGGAAACGATTTGTTTTACAAATTTCAAGACCCCTTAATACCAATGCGAAGCTGGCTAAGTGGTGTCTTCGAAGCATTTCATTAACGTTACAAGTCCGCTCCTCAGACAGTGTGTGCTCACTGATTTAACCTCCTAAAAGGGAGATGTATGTTTTGAGCTACTCATTGAAAAATTACCTAAAAATTCATCAAAATGTTGAAGAAAAAAAAAATAAATGTTCTAGACCTCCTGATAGAACATTTCAAAATTATGCTCAGTTGAAAGAGAAGCATCTAAGCTTTCGATTAGTGAGTATTTTGGCGATACTGATTTTTTTTTGTTTAAATATTTTCTACTAGAGAAAGCTGAAAGCGAAGAAAGCTCCTGGACCTGATGATATCCCCAACGTGGCATCGAAGACCGCGATTCTGGCGTTTCCGGACATTTTCAGGATAGTCCTACAGAAATACATGGACGATGGCTACTTACCGGATATATGGGAGATCCAGAACCTGGTGTTGCTGCCAAAACCAGGAAAACCAGAAGGAGATCCAGAATCGTATCGGCCTATATGCCAGCTGGATACTCTTGGTAAACTTCTGGAAAGGGTCATCATCAACGAACTACGCTGAAAGTGATAACGGACTATCGTAAAGGCAGTTTGGGTTCCGAAAAGTGATATCCACGGTGGACGCCATCCGCATAGTCATCGCGAGCGCGGAAAAAGCATAGAAGCAAAAGAGAAAGGGTAAGGGGCTATTACGACGTGGCTACGATCGACGTGAAGAACGTGTTCAACAATACTAGCTGCTCAGGGGAGTTGAGATCGTCGGCTTTACAGATGATGTTGTCCTGACGATAACCGGCGAGAGCCTTGAGGTGGTGGAGATGTTGACGGCGGAGGCAATAGGCATCGTGGAAACCTGGATGGCTGACGTCAACGAGGACAACTAACGCATTGGTAAGGATCATGCCGAATCGCGGAGGAGCAAGAGGCAGCACGAGAAGTCTCCTGGCGGGTGTCTCATCCTCAATACCAAGGTATGGCATACCGGCCTGCGCTGAACTCAAAGCGGAACCGGACGAAGTTGACAAGCACGTTTCGCCTAATGGCTGTTCGAATCGACAGTGGGTACAGAACGATATCGTCGGAGGCGGAATGCGTAATTACTGCATCTGCATCACTCTGGCTGAGGACGTGGAATGTTACCAGCAGAGAAATGCACGTAATGCAAGGAGGCTGGTCCGAGTGGACTCGTTGGATAAGTGGCAGCAAGAGTGGGATAACGCGGAGAAAGCAAGGTGGAACCATCGACTCATCCCAAATGTGCCTGCTTGAGTACATAGGAAGCATGGGGAGGTGAACTTCCATTTGACACAGTTTTTGTCCGGGCACGGATGCTTCCGGAAGTACCTGCATCAGTTTGGACATGCTTCGTTACCTCTTTGTCCAGAGTGTCTGAATGTGCAAGAGACACCGGAACACGTGGTCTTCGAATGCCCCAGGTTCGTAGAAGTTCGTGTGACAGTGGACGCTATCGTCGAAGAGATGTACCGCGACGAGCATATCTGGGCTGTCAACAGCATGGTTACGAGTATACTCTCCGAGCTGCAGAGAAAGTGGCGAAAAGACCAACAAAATAGCGCCATTGGCTAGAATACCGCCGGGAGACCACAAATTTGGTTTCGGGAGAAATTCCGCCGGGCTAACTCTCCGACGGTGTAGACCGGGTCCATCGCTGGGGACCAGTTGAGCAGTACGTGACATAGCACCAGTCTTGTGTCGTCGGGGCGTCAGTTAACCGGAAGTTATGCTGCACTCGGAATCGCTGGATGTACCTCGGCACCTACTGGCTGGCCCGTTGAGTAGGCTAGGTTCACCGCCGGGGACTAGACCGACTAGACAAAGCGGGAGCCTCACAGAAACGTACATCGGTATCGGGAGCAATCTACCGCCGACAGAATCGTGGCAAAAAGGGGAGCTAATTGGCTCACGAAATAAACACCGGTAACGAAAGAAATTCGGTTGTCGGGGAACTCTCAGTCGGAGGTGGATAATATCTGAGTTGATCTCGATAAAGCTCAAGGAAGAAGGTGTCGGTGTCGGGGAAAATTCCTCCGTCGGGAAACTATCATAGATCGTGATAAGGCAGGGAGCTGAATGACTCACGGAAGCATGAGCTAAATGGTTCAAGAAATCAGCACCTAAACGGCTCACCAGGACGAGAGCTAATGGCGACGTAGAAGATGGAGACAAGATGTAAGAGAAGAATCGAGAGTTAAATCAAAGCTCATAGTTCGAGCCATTCCACGATCCAAGTGAGGATCCGAGATGGAGCAGAAGAAAGAGGTGCGACGAAAGCACAACGCTCCTCCCCAGGAAGTAATAGCTTGTCGTAGTTCCATGGGGAAGAAGGGTGTAAAAACTAAGGATTGTTTTTAGTGGTCAGGCACGAACGTGAGTCGTGAGTCTCACACAGTGCCAATACACTACAGGCTTTTGAAGTTTTTTTTTACTATAACAAATACACACATGCATACATACATACAGACTTTATCCAATATCGCCGAACTGAGTCGAATGGGATATGACACTCGGCTCCTCGGGGCGGAATCAGGTTGACGATTTTCAGAGTGATTGCATAACTTTTCTATATTAGAAAGGCAAAATATTCATTCAGAAATTCATGTTTTTCATTCAATTGAATATTGTACAATAATATTCATTTCACTAATTGAGTTCCACAAGATGACGACACGAATGAACTCTTGATGAATGAAGTTCATGTTTGACAATTCTCGGTGGTTTGTTTACTTTGTCAGTTGCGTAAGTGCGAGTGCAACGGGTGCCCATCTGTTACATTCGAACTCACGTAACTCCCATGTAAACAAACCACCAAGAATTGTCAAACGAAGTTCATCCGGCTCATTTTGCGAGGTTATGTCGATTGGTGTAAAACCTAATTGAATACTTTACGGTGACGTCACAAATGAACTGAATGTTCATTTTTGACAGTTCGCTTGTACTGTTTACATGGACTTAGGCTCTAGTTAGGAATCTAGTCGTCCACAAATTTAACACAAAGTCTATATTAACAGTATACGCGAACTGTCAAGAAAAGTGAGGTTAACTGTGTCTGTAAAAAACCTAATTATCTATAATTTTTTTTCCAATTATGGTAAAGCATATGAAGTAATAATTATCATTGTTTACAACGTGCCAGTGCCTACTTTGATACGTTTGATTCGTTGTTGCACGCCCGTTTCGTGGAATAATCGGAGACCTGCATTGAATGAATGGGCAGTTGGTTCGTTTGACGTTTTCGGTTGCGCCACTGAATTTTGAAAATGAATGCGGCTGAATATGATCAATTTTCATTCAGTGAATTTGAATATTTGTTGCTCTGTTTGTCGGTTCTCACAGTAAATGTTAGTAGACTTCCGTGATTCGTAGTTATGCAGCCTAAGCTCGACTCCTACCAACAGAGGACAAAATATTAGTCCGTAAGTTTTTAAGCCTGTTTCTAATAACCCTGCCACTTCTAGTTAACCGATCTGTATATTGCACATCCTTGCTCTCACTTGAGTACTACGGCTCAAAATTTTCATAACTTTTCCTACACAGTATTTTCTAGCTAATTGAGTGTCGTTAAAAAGAAAAAAAGAAAATGTGACTACATATTAGTCGAAATTAAAAATGAAGTAAGCTGATAAACTTAAAAATTTAAGAAAAATACGTCGTGGATTCGAGCACAAAAATTCAATTTTCTCAAAATCTCGATATGATCCAAATCGAAAAAATATTTTTAAAACCAAATCCGTCCCTAACGCGTTGAGTATGAACGGTCCTAGGTTGTCATCATTTACCGAGAATCAAACAAATTTTTTTTTAATTAATCATTTTATTCATTACAAAGGTACACATTTGTCGATTCGCACTGTCAGATCGACGAACGACGAGCGCCGTGTGATTGGATCGCGTGATTTTAACACTATTCGGCCTGCATCGCGTATTAGACTAAGGAGTTTTGTGTGCTGACGATTTTATTTGATTAAGCATTGCTTGGGAGTAGAAGTACAGTAGGATATACCGATTCTATTTCGGATTGAATTAGTTTAGTTAGATTTTAAGGGGGATGGGACGATGGTGCGAAATGGAGAGGGTTTCTCATACTCGTTTAAACTTATTCTTCGTTGCGCGAACGAACTAACCTCTGTAGTAAAAAATGGTAAGCGATTCTTCAATTAAGTTAGTGTTCTGTAATGGTAACTTATCTTCTTGCTTGTAAACCGGTGCTCATTTATAAGAACATACTTTTTTCTATAAGGAACACTTTCTGTGAATTGTATCTGTGTAACATTTAGGATCGAAAATTATTTTGACGAATATGGTAAAGATTTTTCTTCGATATCACTAAGATTTCCTCTCGTTCACTAGGCACTGGTTCAAAAAACAAACAATACTTTCGTTCAGATCACATTTGCGTTGGAAATGGGGTTTTGAATAGCCATTGTTTTTATTTCGTTCCGCTTATTTTTCTTCTTCTTCTAAGGACTAATTGAGTAACAATCGAATATATTAAACTAGGTAAAAGTGAGTTAACAAGGGCAAAAACTTGGAATCTAATCAACTAACCAATGATAAACTTCAACAAATACTTTTAACGTTCTTGTTCGTTTCAGAAACAAATCAAACCTTTACAAAACGTGTCATCTTTTCATAACTTTTATTTCTTTTCTGCAATAATACACATATACACGTAATTTTAGTACGAATATCGCTTATTTGGCTTTGGTTGAACTTTTTATTTTGCTTCTTTCGTGTCACGTGTGCATAACTTGCTGCTGCTAAAATTTCGCCGTCTTCACTAACCCTAGCTGCTAGAAACAAAGATCATATGGCAAAACGAGTATTTTGTATTTCCTCCTGCCGTCGGGGGACCGGGTGAGTTGTACCGGAACCCTATTCGGAGGAAATAAGTGCTATTTAAAACGCGATCTATCGCTAAACGTTATCTATCATAATACTATTCGAATGAAACAAACTATAATTTCTATTTTTATAAAACTACAATTGAGTTGTTCGATTTGATTGGTTCCCTTTTTTACAACTATTAGCGCTTACAAGGACTACATTGGTAATCTACAGTCGACGAACCTTGATCCCACACCGGGGATCGAGGACTGTCAGAGAGTTTTTTATGAGAAGAGTTATAATCTTATCGAGTGCTAACAGGAATTTCATTTAATTGTACATTGCGTAACATTGCGTTGGTTTTTTGGTGACGGATTCGGGGCCTCAAACTTTAATTTTATGTAAGAAAAAATATTTGACAGGTGTTCAAAAAATATCGTAGACAAATTTTGGGACTGAAAAGATCCTACTAATTTCACGTTTCCATAGGACAAGTCACCCCACAAAAAACCGCCACCAGGTGACCGGCGATCACCATCACCTTCTTCTATACCGGACCGTAGGATTGATAGGAGCTAGCCTGCGGTCAGGTAACCTGCACCTGATCCCCCTCATCCTCATCGTCATCGTTCGCCTCCATTTTGATCTCCAGCTGTGCACTGTGTGAGCTTCCTGCAGGCGAGGCTGGATCGGATGGTGTCGAGCTGCGGGAAGAACTCTGATCCAGTTGGGCGTGTTGTTGCTGTTGCTGGTGCTGCTGTTGATGCTGATGCTGCTGCTGCGCTGCCTGAACGTGCGCCGCCAGAGGCGAATGTTGCTGGTGAAGTTGCGATTGGTGCGGCGCATGGTGCTGAGGTTGCATCCTTAGCGGAATCGGTAGCTGGGTAACTTTGCCCATGAAGGAACGAATCTCTTCGAAGTAGGAATCTTCCGGAATTCCTCGACTATTTCGTCGCGCTGCTCGGAGACGTTCGTCCAGACCTAGACCGAGACCGGCGGCGTCCGCTTCGTGCTTTTTGAGGTGGCGATCGAGGTTGGTCTGCTGACCGAAGCAACGCTCACAGAGGGCACACTTGAAGGGACGTTCTTTGTTGTGGATATTCCGTACGTGGCGTTGGAGGTTGCTCGATATACTGAAGGAACGTTCGCAGTATTTGCACTTGTACGGCTGTTCGCCGGTGTGCGTTCGGAGGTGGCGGGTAAGATTTGCAGATCGGGGGAATACTTTGCCACAGAATTTGCACGAGTAGCGATCCTTGTTCTTAGCTGCCCCGGGCGGAAGGTTATGGTTGATGCTGTTGGAGTTGTTATTATTGTTGTTGTTGTTATTGTTATTTGGGATCCCGTTCCCGTTCGCTCCTTGGCGGAGTTGCGAAAGACTGGCGGCAAGGACATCGCGTTCCTTTAACCGCTGAAGATCGTAGGCAACCGGTGATCGGGCAGGCAGGAATGAGTTTCGGTAGCCTGGCAGGGGTAGACCTGCTTTCGCGATCGCTTCCAGCATGAGCGGGTTTATTCCCGGCGGCGGGAATATAGGAGGATTGTGACCGGTTAGGTTAGATATTCGGAACTCGTCCTTAACGTTTATGTGATTGTTGTTGGTATATTTTACATTATTATTATTATTGTTGTTGTTGTTATTGCTGATAGGACTCGGGCTTTTGCGATTATTTGCGGTATTGTTATTACTAACGTTGTTATTGTTGTTATTATCCTGGAAAGGTATCACACTGCTAGGTTTGACATCCTCCGCGGACGTTCGCGGTAGTTCCTCTTCATCGGATGTCGAGCTACTGCTGTTGGTGGACTTTTTGTGATCAACCCGCAGATCCAGTGGTTGATCTAGCAAACTCTGCTGCTGGTGGAGCAAGTTTGAGGACGATGATCGGTTGTTGGTGGAGAAATCGTACGGAAGCTGGGCTGACACGGTCGAACCCATACCAAGTAGTGGGTAGACCGCCCCTTGCTTAGGACTGGGAAGCATTTTTCTCGGTGAGTGATCTTTTTCTCGCATCTTTCCAGGAAGCTTAATCACTACACGATCTCCCTTGGCATTCCTCGGGTCGGGGAGAAACCTGAAAGTAGAAGAAACAAGAAACAGGAATTAATTGAGTCATTCATTATTGTTGTTACTCTGTGGAAGAAAAGAGGTGAATGTTTTGAAAGCTCGACAACACATTCCGCACAGAACAATGAGTCGCATTCAAGCTGAGGGCAATTGTGCAGTCCAAGTCCCATAATTCCTTGCCAGGCGGATTCACAGCGAAAATAAATCCCAACTGTCTCAAAGCAAATATTTAAATAGCTATTAACTTTTGATATTGTGAAGTAGGCTTTCTTTCCTGTGCGACAGCAGCCACGACAAAAGGAAACCGCGTCGGCATCTCTCTGGCAGAAGCTGATCCGTGGTCGTCGTCGTCGTGGCGAGAGACTTTGGAAGCCGGATTGAATTGTTTCATAGTTTATTGCAAAAGCCGAAAGATTTCAAACATTTGATCGACGACAGCAGAATTGAGGATCCTTTCAAAATTGTTGAAAAGTCCCGTCCATCAGTCGTCAAACCGTTGAGCAAAGATTGATTTCTGAAAGCAAATTTCCTCTTTTCAAATAGCAACCGATTGATTCGGTACAGTTTAGTCTTCCCGTTCCAATTAACCAGGTCGGCTTTAAATTGAAAATCTCATCATGCCGATTTGACCACACCAGGCGCAGGCACACGATCAACGGAGATCGAAACGTCGCGCATAAATCTATCGCTTTCCATATTCAATTGCAAACTCCTCCTCATCCTGCTCTTCCTCTAGCTCTAGATTTCCATTTATGCATACTATTTGGTTCCCCATCAATCCGCCCTTCCTCTAGCTCCCATTGAAAGATATCCGTTAGGGCCCCCGTGTCGAAAGGGCGCACGAGGGCACTTGAACGACGTGGCACGTGGGTGTCTGAACTCGATCCGATTGACTGTACATTTTGCAGAAAATTGTATTTGGTGTTTTCCTCGATCTTCGGCGTTCGCTTGTTCTTCTTTTTTTTCTACTCCCTTCCGTGATCTGTTCGGTCTATTTGCAGACCACTTCAGGTATTCCCCGCGTGCCCGAAGAAGAAAAAGTACGCGATCGCGCGAGCCGTGCCGCATAATAGAGATCATTCTTTCGGTTAATGTTGCTGATGTGTTGTCTGCGCCGGGGTGTCTTCAACAAAACGCGCGCGGCAAGGAGGCGCCCCATCATTCGTGTGGTGGCTCCATATTAGCAGCGGCAGCTACAATGCGGCATGCCACAAACCGACCACTTCCCGGGCGTTTCGACGAGCGCCGAGGTTTGTTTGTTTTCCGTGATGTTGTTAGAGAACGACTCTCGGCTTTCAACTTTGGCGCGTGATACGAGTCGGGAAATACTATCAGCCCGCTTCTCCGGCAACAACAACACCAATAACAACAGCAACAGTAGAAAAATAAGACGCGAAAATAGAATCGTGATGTTCGATCATTATCTGGTGTGGTTTTTGAAGCAATTTTTGAAGACTCTCTTAAGAGGCTTCCACTGGAGCAACTACCAGTAACCTCCAGGCTCGGATGGGGGGGAGGGATGAGTTCGGTGGGTGGAAAAAGGTCGTAATGATTTGTAAAGACCATGGCGGAAGGTAACGATGATCAAATTGGTTTGCGATTACTCGCAGTCTCGTGCGCGCACCACGAGTGCACCCCATTCGCCATTTGTGGCCAGTTGTGAATTGATTGCATGTTTCAATCTATTTGAAGCCTAATGGCACGAGGAGCCACAACTGGATCGGGCATGCCCCAATAGGTTTCCTCCATTTATGACGGTTGTGTAGATTTATGGTAATGGTTTTCTTTGCGTGCCCAGTGTGTTGGCTAACGTCCCAGCCCAGCGGGGCTGATTAGACTGATTGAGAAATTTCTATTTTGCAACTTTGGATCGAATCGAAACAATTGAATATTTTGAAGTTTTCATCCTTCTTCCAGTTGCCATGTCGTCAAATCTTCTTGTGCGTAAGGCAAGGCTTAAATATTCATGTCCTTAAGTTGTCAAATCTTCATGTCACTAAGTTTGCAAGTAAGATTGACGTAGAGGTAAGAAATTAGCGAAATCCGGTTCAAACATAAAAAATACTTTTTTGAAATGGGTTTTATTCTGAAATGATCGCTGGAAATATTTTCAAACCTTATTACCTAAACTAAAGTTTCAAAATATTTAGGATTTTACCGAAATTTCCTGCCAGAAAATGTTAGGTTCTACGTACAGGGCCGCCGAGAGGGAGGAGGGACCGAGGTGTTCCCCCCCCCCCCCCCCCCCCCCGGGCCCGGAGTTCTGAAGGGGGCCCCGATTTTTACCAGAAACTAAAATTTTGACAAATACTGTTTCGACAAATATTTATTTGAGAATGCTATTAAAAATTTAATGTCTCGTGTATGAGGTAACTAGATTGGCGAAAATTCTAAACTACTGCATATTTGGTATCAACTATGTTTATACCAACCTAATTCTCGCATCGAAACAAGATCAGACTCGAACGGGCATAGCGAAATTTGTACATTGAATGTCATATACGCAGCTCACCTGGGTTCGAATCCCAACCCCGCACACAGGAATAGAGATTTTTATAGGAAAATTCCTAACCAGAATGCAGAAGCGAATGACCTTAAGGTTAAAATATCCATAATCGAAACAAAAATATGATCAGACTTGTAAGGGTTAACCATTTAAATGGTTTGATTAGAAGTCATGAGGTTGTCTTCAAATTTCGCCAATATGAAATCGATTTTTTGCCTTTCTCATATAGAAAGGTTATGCAATCACTCTGAAAAACGTCAACCTAATCCCGACCCGGAGGGCCGAGTGTCATATCCCATTCGACTCAGTTCGTCGAGATCGGAAAAAGTCTGTATGTGTGTGTATGTGTGTATGTGTGTGTGTGTATGTGTGTGTGTATGTGTGTGTGTATGTGTGTGTGTATGTATGTGCGTATGTGTCAAATAATGTCACTCATTTTTCTCAGAGATGGCTGGACCGATTTGCCCAAACTTAGTCTCAAATGAAAGGTGCAACCTTCCCATCGGCTGCTATTGAATTTTGGATCGATCGGAATTCTGGTTCCGGAATTACGGGTTTCAGAGTGCGGCCACACAGAAATTTCTCATAAAAACTATAGGAACAATTAAAAATAGAATTTTTATTTTTGATGCTAAATGTATTCAAGGTGCATAAAACGTCGAGATTTGATGCAAACACGAAAAAAATTTGACGAAGATTCACTTTTTTGGATTTTGCACATTTTTGCCTTTCTCATATAGAAAGGTTATGCAATCACTCTGAAAAACGTCAACCTAATTCGACTCGCGTAAGGTTTCTGGATTTTAACAGGGGCGTAGTTGATGGTTTACGGAGAGGGGTTACACCCGCCCTCTACTGTTCACTCCCCTCCTTTAAAAATCTCCTTAAATCACCCCTCAGACCACCACCTCATACCCCTCCCTTTCAACCCCATCATCTTTAAACCACCACTATATTACAAAGCATACCAATTTAAGCTGGGGAGTCGTTCGTTCATGGGACTTTCGCCCTCCTCACATACCCATCCCCGCATGACAAAATGAGTTAGCAAGCAGATAACATTGATCTAATGCTGATTAGGCTAAGGAGTATGATATTTTTTTGTTTCAAGTGTTTCACCGTCGACACGTAGCTCATCAACTTCGTGGCTGGCATGCCATTGTGTATAAGTGCAATGTGTACTAAGAATGTAATGGACATTTCCACAATTATGTTGAACATAAAAAGCCTCCGTGCCATAGTTTAGAGAAATGAGAAAGGCACAATTGCACCGCTAGGTGGATTAAAACAGGTTTTTATATATTGAATTTCCAATCTTCGAAAGCGCTGGATTAGTATCGAAAGTAATTATTGCACGAAAAAGCCCTGTTTAGGGTTGCCACACCGGTTTTTGGAGGCGAATTCCGTGTCTTCGTTCAGGTAAATCCGAATTCGCCCGGAAGAATCCATTGGATTATTTTGCGTTGCCCTTTTCTCTACCAGGAATCGTCCAACACCCAGTCCTCGTAAGCATCATCCTAGGGTTGCAGACCCTAATTGTTAAGGAGGGCCCCTCTTGGCGTTGACAAATATTATTTTAAAAGTGCCATTTGGGTTTACTTTACCCCACTGAACCTTCGCTTCAATGGATCAATGTTCCTCACAAAGATTCTCGAAAGAAACTGAAGTGTGATTTCACACCCCGTGTTTGTTTACTGAGGAGCATGAATATTTTTCCACAACAGAAGATCGCTTGCCAAACAAGGTTACGTGGTGTGCCGAACGTTTGATTTTTGTTGTTAAAAATAAATTGAAGCTTGAATCGTAACTTTGGATTAACGTTTAAACTAGTTCAATAGCCATGCAGTGCCTCGTTTCCTGTCGCTCTGATGCCCTTCAAACATCGCATTGGATACAGTGCAATGTGCGATTCCGAGCTGCTAATGTTCTATTGTTACCGTTCACGCTAACAAAAATCCCGGGGCCCCTGGCTCTAGTCCAGTGTGCCCATGCGTGTTTATATCCATATCAGTAACAGTATGATGTTCGAAAAAGCTGTGGTGCACAGAGAGAAATCGAATAATTTATGGTCAAAAGCGATTATTTTTTATTCTAAGGCATACTTACTAGAATATCACAACATGACTGTACTAATTAAGATACAGAAAATATATTAAATTTTGATTTTCAATATTGATATTCATTTATATAAATTTATGTTGAAACAAACGCTTGAACGCTTGAATTTATGTTAGGGTAAATGATCTTGACTGCAGAGCTGCCAGATGGTTTTTTTTGAATATCTGTATTCTCGTTATAAAAAATCTGTATTCAAGAAAACGAATTTTGACAATTGATGCGTCTACTATAAATTCAAGCACTATACAGGAATTTAAATTGAGTACTTTAAAGTAATCTGTACATTTCCTGTGTTTAATTTTTTTGAAAATAAAAAAGTGTTAGGGTTCATTTGACAATAATTTATTTAAGAAACGGCCATAGGTTATGAAAACGGCGGCAGGAAGGATCCGTGTCGGCACAATTTTGTTTTTGGCTCACAACATTACTCCAATTGCACAATATATGGGAATAAGCATACCAATGGAAAGCTAGAGGTCTTAGTTAATAACTGATGAAAGAATTTAATTTATTCTGTCAAGATGAAAAAAATTCTTAACGATTTCGTAAAATGATATTTTTTTTAGTGGTCGTTTGTCGGCACCCTAAAAAATTACTTAAAATGAAAAAATATGAATGAAAATCATGAAGACTCAAAGAGAAAAGAAAATTTATTCATTTCAACAACCATCAAAGGCATTTTGAACATCATACTTCATCAGAACCACAATCTGTGTATGTGAAAAATTGGTTCGAATATTACGCACTGCTAATGCACTGACGAATCGCATTCACTGCAATTGAGTGAGTATCTGGCAGCCCATTTTTTGACCAGAGATTCAGACAAATCAGATACAAGTCAAAGGAGCAGGAAACTTCAGGGTAACTCCCCCAAGTAACAATTAAAGTTTTATAGCACGCCACAAGTGCAATCTAAATTTTATAAGTGGCTATAAAAGTACGATAAAACCTCAATTGTTACTAGGGTCCGTTACACCCCAATTTATTGGTCGTGACAATCTGGTATATACAGTGCGACCCAGCGGTAAAAACACGACCAGGTGGGTTTTCTTTATGTAAATGTAAAACGCTAAACCGGAAGTCGCCTTTCCTGGGTTTCAGAATGGTCCCAAAGATCGAGCTCTGCTATCTAGCCATAAAACCCTTTCTAAAATACCTATATTGATTAGGTTATTGAGAACTCAGTATTTGCCATAAAAATGGGGTACCGACAACCGACCATGTTTGGGTGCCGACAACTGATTTTAGTAACCTTTTTGAAAACTGAACAAAAAAAATTGTGGCGAACTTTTCTGTGCCATTCAATGTTGAATCTCAGAATAAATTCACATCGTAAATATTCAATACGCATACTTTTTCGATCGATTTATAACACTAAGCAAATCATAAAAAAAAACTTTTAAGTAGAGTTTCACTTGTTCAAAAAATATATTGGTTGTAGAACAGAACATTCGAGTCTGTTTGCTGCAGCAATCGGCACAAAATGGTCGTGCTAATATAACACATAAATGATATTTATCAGAATGTCCATGTCTACTTTCTGTCAAAAGTTACGTAGGGGTGCCGGCAACCAACTACTTTTCCCTACATATAGCTTCTTCTAACGTATGCGGAATAAAATTTGGACAAAATTCAAAAGCAATTTTTTTGTAGAAAGCCCTTTATTAAATGTTTTCTCTGTATGAAAACATTTGTCAGCTTATTAATGTAGAAAAAAAGGAAAGAAGCCGAAAAAAATGGTGTTGGCATATTCTTAATTTCTTTCATTAATTTGGTTATCATGTTTGTTAGTTTTAGGTCGATAATTATTGGCATATACTCTCTGCTTCAAGTTATCCCAGAAATTCTTATTTGGACGTAGTTGTGGTACATTTGGAGGCTTATCAGCCTTTTGTACAAAAGATATGCCATGATCCTCCACTGCACCAAAACTTTTTTTGTGGCATAATAGCTTGGTACCAGATTTGGCGTTCACTGCCATGTTCACATGGTAGGGTAAAGTGCCTATTTTCGTCATACTAAGGAGGGTGCCTCACTAGTTTATTAATTACTTGGCCTATAATTAATGGAATGCGTACAAATTGGCATCAAAAGCTTTGCTTCGTTGTTAAGAACCAAGATTATAACACAAATGTTCTGAAAACGGTGATATTATCGTATTGGAGCGCAACGAAAACTCGAATCGAGTGCTCCTATTGTTGCGCTACCATTTGACTCAATGCGTTGAACAAAGATGCCAGATGCTGCTCTAACCAACGCACAGTGGGACGGAATCAAAAAAGCCGGACATTGATATTTGCGACGAACCTATTGGTTATGGCACTTTGATGTCTTCGGAAAGGTTTCTTTATTTTTTAAGTAGTTTAATATAATGTTGGAAAATTTTTATTTAAGGGGGTATATACGCAGATAAAAAAAAAATAACTTTGCAAGTTGTTGCCAAAATTGATAGTCATGTATGGAAAGTTCGTAGACAAAATGATTTTATTAAACTTTGTTGAAGTAGCGAAATAGCTATCTGTTAAGCGAAAAAAGTTATTGGATGAAATTGAAGTACATGTCGGAATACCCCCTTAAAAAGTGTTTTTTCATTGTAACTTTTTTATTTGATTTTTTATAGTTTCTCGATGTTCTAGAAAGTTGTAGATGCTTTCAAAACACACCTTTTTGCGGAATAGGCCAACTCGCTATCTCTTCGTTTTTAGGGTGTATGTCTGTTTATTTGTTTTTTTTTTTTTGGGCTAACTTTAAGGGGCTATGGTTTGTAGAGTAGCAGGTAGTAGCAGCTAAATTTAGTTTTTTGATGTTCAGCAAGAAATACCCAATTGATACATATATAAATCATAGCGGGATCTAATAGGATCCTTGGAATAATGTGGCGTAAAATAGACTAGCGTTTCAATAAATTATTTGTATTATGAAGCATGAAAAATAAACTATTATGCGAAATTAATAAACATTTGAAATATTATAATTCATTCCATATATTCCGACATTCAAATTTAATTTTTTTGTTATTAACATGCTCATAAGTCATCAGTGTCCTGCTAATTATCTTCCTCGTCATTGGCTGAACAAGGTAATAATATAACCGAGTATTCTAAGCAATGAAATACCTTGTTCATTCAATGACCAAGAAGATAATTGGCAGATGACTTATGAGCATGTCAATAACAAAAAAATTAACTTTGAATGTCGGAATATATGGAATGAACTATAATATTTGAAATGTTTATTAATTTCGCATAATAGTTTATTTTTCATGCTTCATAATACAAAAAATTTATTGAAACGCTAGTCTATTTTATGCCACATTTTTCCAAGGATCCTATTAGATCCCGCTATGATTTATATATGTATCAATTGGGTATTTCTTGCTGAACATCAAAAAACTAAATTTAGCTGCTACTACCTGCTACTCTACAAACCATAGCCCCTTAAAGTTAGCCCAAAAAAAAAAAAACAAATAAACAGACATACACCCTAAAAACGAAGAGATAGCGAGTTGGCCTATTCCGCAAAAAGGTGTGTTTTGAAAGCATCTACAACTTTCTAGAACATCGAGAAACTGTAAAAAATCAAACAAAAAAGTTACAATGAAAAAAACACTTTTTAAGGGGGTATTCCGACATGTACTTCAATTGCACCCAATAACTTTTTTCGTTTAACAGATAGCCATTTTGCTACTTGAACAAAGTTTCATAAAATCATTTCGTCTACAAACTTTCCATACATGACTATCAATTTTGGCAACAACTTGCAAAGTTATTTTTTTTTTCTGCGTATATACCCCCTTAAATAAAAATTTTCCTACATTATATTAAACTACTTAAAAAATAAAGAAACCTTTCCGAAGACATCAAAGTGCCATAACCAATAGGTTCGTCGCAAACATCAATGTCCGGCTTTTTTCGATTCCGTCCCACTGTGCAACGGCTTCAAATAGATAGGGTGATAATAGAAATATGGGGAAAATAGGTTCATCACCCTATCTCCTAGCGGGTCGAAATTAACACTGTATTTTTAACCCTTTAAAAGGTCCAGAGTTTGGGGCTATTAATGGATGTTATATTAATAGAAATACGGTTCTTTCACTTAGCTTAGAATATCTTTACATTTATTTCGTAATAAAAATATACTTGGTACCGGGCGTTAGAAAACGTCAGTCTTCGTAATGTTTGATGTATTTCCTGTATCCGAAAGTTATTCGAGAAAATGATCTTCTTTCGCCTCGACAATTGGGTTGAAGCAAATGGCTTACTGTAAGATACACAATTTGGTTTCCGCAAAGGCAAAGGGACGACCGATTGTCTTGCGTTGCTCTCAACAGAAATTCAAATGGCTTATGCTAGCAAAGAGCAGATGGCATCAGTTTTCCTAGATATAATGGGGGCTTTTGATTCAGTTTCTATCAAAATTCTTTCTGAGAAGCTGCACCAGCATGGTCTTTCACCGATTCTAAACAATTTTTTGCTAAACTTGCTGTCTGAAAAACATATGCAGTTTTCGCATGGTGATTTATCGACATAACGAATTAGCTACATGGGTCTTCCCCAAGTCTCATGTCTAAGCCCCCTTCTCTATAACTTTTACGTAAATGACATTGACGAATGTCTTGTCAATTCATGCACGCTAGGGCAGCTTGCAGATGACGGTGTGGTCTCTATTACAGGTCCCAAAGCCGTCGATCTGCAAGGACCATTGCAAGATACCTCGAACAAGTGGGTGGGCGTAGCGTATTGGTAAATCGATTGCCTTGTACGCAGCGCACCTGGGTTCGAGTCCCAACCCCGCACATAGGGTTAGAAATTTTTCATAAGAGATTTTTCTAACCCGAAGAGGCGAATGACCTTAAGGTTAAAACCTCTATAATCGAAATAAAAAAAAAAACCTTGAACAATTTGCCTGTTTGGGCCCTCCGGCTAGGTATCGAATTTTCCACGGAAAAAACTGAGCTAGTCGTATTTTCAAGGAAGCGTGAACCAGCGCAACTACAGTTTCAATTAATCGGACAAACTATTGCTCAGGTTTCAACTTTCAAATATCTCGGGGTCTGGTTCGACTCTAAATGAACTTTGGGATGTCACATTAGGTTTCTGAAACAGAAGTGCTAATTACAATAACCGGAACATGGTGGGGTGCCTACCCAGGAGACCTGATCAAGCTGTACCAAACAACGATATTGACGGTGATGGAGTACGGGAGTTTCTGTTTCCGCTCCGCTGCGAACATACATTTCATCAAACTAGAGCGAATCCAATATTGTTGTTTGGGTTGCATGAACTCGACACATGCGATGAGTCTAGAAGTGCTATCGGGCGTCCTTCCGCTGAAAAATCGATTCGATTGAACCCGTTAATAATTGCAAATTTCGAAAGGCTTATCGAGCTCGATTCTCAAACCCAATTTATGTCCTTGTACTTTGATGACATGGCACAAAATATCAATCCTTCTTCATATTATACCAACCGTGCTTCTGATTCAACTGTATTCTTCGACACATCCATAAAGGACGAGATTCGTGGAATCCCGGATCACATACGTCCGCAAGTGATCCCAAGCATCTTTCACCATACCACTGGCTTCGGTATATTCAATCAAAACCTCACCGCTTCATTCAAACTCAATGATTCTGCTTCAGTTTACGTCGCAGAACTTGCTGCTATTCAGTATACCCTTGGGATCATTGATACTTTGCCCACCGATCATTACTTTATTGTCTCGGATAGCCTCAGCTCAATCGAGGCTCTCCGTTCAATGAAACCTCGAAAGCACATTTCATATTTTCTGGGGAACATCTGGAAGCGCCTGCGTGCTTTGTCTGTAAAATCGTACAAGATTACTTTAGTTTGCTTAGGTTCCCTCGCGTTGCTCCATTCCAGGTAATGAAGAAGCGGACTCTTTAGCTAAGGCGGGCGCTTTACAAGGTGACATATATGAAAGACCAATTAGCTTTAGCGAATTTTTCAGTATTACTCATAAGAGAACCCTCGAAAGTTGATAAACTTCATGGAGCAATGGTGAATTGGGAAGGTGGTTTAATTCGATAATCCCTAAGGTATCGACGAAACCTTGGTTCAGAGGGATGGACGTGGGTCGGGATTTCATTTGCGTCATGTCTTGGCACATGTCCAATCACTACACGCTGGACGCTCATCTACGGAGTATTGGGCTCGCGGATAGCAGTATCTGCGCTTGTGGCAACGGTTATCACGAGATCGAACATGTTGTCTGGGCATGCGCCGAGTACTGTTCTGCTAGATCTCAACTATTCGATTCCCTTCGGGCCCGAGGAAGATCACCCAATGTCCCGGTTCGAGATATACTGGCAAGCCGCGATCTCCTCTACATGTCCCTCATATACACCTTTTTAAAAACCATCAATATCCAGGTTTAACTGCCCCTATCATATTTTTCACATCATTCTCAGAAGCGCCCTCTTTCGTCTACCGTACCCCAACGATGGTTTGATGCGACTCCAAGACGAGACAAAACATCTGTCGAATGACCCAACGATACGAGACCTACAGTACAACATCACACGCGCAACGCGGTGTGTTGCCGATCCGTATCTGAGCCGTACTACGAAATTGTCTGGAGGAACCCCTGCCGGCTCGAGGAAGACCGCCCTGCGTCCCAATACATGATGCATCCGTCCGAATCTGTAATCCTTGCCGTTGATTCCTGATGCCGGAAACTGAAAACTTATATCCCCCCCTGTCGACCTTGTCCACCAGCTCTCCTATGTCTCTGATACACAGATGTAGGACTTCACCCCCCATTCTTCCCCTTTAATATCTTCCCAAAACTTACGTGCCCCTCCCATCTTCTAATTTTAGTTGATCAATATTTAATCTCGTTAAGAAATGCCCAACACTACCACTACTTAAAAATAGCCATAATTAATCCCCCCTAATCTTAATAAAATTGAACCACTCCCTCTAGTTATTTCTAGTCAATAAGCTTGTAAAATGTTCCGCTTAGTTAATAATTATTTGCTCCAACAACTTTCCTTCTAAAAATCATTAAGTGCATTACTATACAAAGAACACATGAAATGAATATTATATTATCCCTTCTTGTATATGTATAAGTTAGCTGTAAAGTAAAAAAAAACACAAAATAATATTGAAATGTGTAACCCCCTAGTTTTAAGAAATTCAAAATGTAAAACAATGAAAAAATGGCACCTTTAAGGCTCAAGTCGATTTATTAGATTATCACGATTCAATTCATGCAAAATACCTGCTGAAAAAACTATGGGCTTAGCTGAATGGTGCTTTTGAAAAAGTGGCTGTGGGTTTTTAATTGCGCAGTTGTGTTGCGTACCCCAGCACGTTGTGGTAGTTAGACAAAAAATCACAGCCACTTTTTCAAAAGCAACATTTAGCAAAACCGATACTTTTTCAGCAAACTATTTTGTATGATTTGAATCGTTGTGATCTAATAAATCGGCTGATATTCTTCTTTTAGAGTTTTGAAAAGGTTTAAATCCGGTGGCAAAGCTGAACACAATTTTTCCAACCCATACTACCCAGCGTTCAAATCTAACACATGCTCAAAAAAGGTAACTTGAACCTTAAGCTAACGCAAACGTGCCTCATCAAATAAACGAATTGAATAAAAAAACACCTGGACTGCGACAATCAAAGAAAGTGAAACATTAGAGCATCTACTCCGCGAAGCCTTTTGATATTTGGACTGCAGTTCCTAACTGAGAAGAGTGTGTATCTTAATAATGACAATCACTCATCAATAGTGATATGTCATAGTAGATAGTACACTTAGATTAAGAAAGAGGCATACCACAATGGATCGAAATACTTGTCGCAGTGGTTCATCTCCTACTAAAAAAATACTTAGCTTTAATATTTTTATTTATTCGAAATTTCGCAACTTACTGACTGTGTTTTACGAGCCTACCGCTTTTCCTAACTTGAAAACACAATTTAAAATTATAGTAATTTTTTGGATCAAGAGAAAAAGTAAAAACATGCTCAAGAAAGGATTTACTCATTCGTTTTCGAGCTCTCCATCGAGACAGAGGTTGTTTTTTCTAGTCCGTAGTGCTGTGTGAGGCGATAAAGAATAGTTTTAATCCGCATTCAAGGTTATTTTGCCAGTTCGGTTCGGTCCTCAGTCTTTTGTTCGCGTGTGAGGATTAAACAATAGCCAGCTGTATAAGCTGGATCGGTTCGTCGTTGGACACCAGTTTAAAGCTAAGTAGTTTTTGTCTTTTGTAACACATTTATTGCTTTCTTCCGTCTGCGCGGGCGCTGACCCCGTGCGTTGACGTTTTCTATGGTTCCCTCTCCGGATGGTCAAATGGAAGTTGAATCGGGTTCAACTTGTAAGGCTCCCCCCCGGCCCAAATGCTATCCAGAACTCTCAACTGGTCCATTTGTGGTCTTCTTTCGGCCCAAGACTAAATCACTGAATCTTCTTCAGATTTCTAGAGACCTGACGGAACGGTTCTCGGCTGTGACCGAAATTTCAAAGGTCCGCTCGGACAAGATAAGGGTGTTGCTAGCCAACTCAAAGCAGGCAAACGATATTGCTTGCTGTGAGCACTTTACGCGGGATTATAACGTGTATATTCCGGCGGTAAGAGTACAATCCGAAGGCGTCGTAACCGATGAGAGTTTGACGTGCGAGGATCTGCTGAAGTACGGGGTTGGCCGATTCAGAGACCGCTTACTTCAGCCAGTTAAAATATTTGAGTGCAAACGTTTGCACTCAGTAGTGGTTGCGGGGGATGGTTCAAAAACGTACCCCCAATCAAACTCTTATCGGGTGACCTTCGCTGGTACCGCTTTGCCAAATTTCGTCCTCTTGCACAAGGTTCGTCTGCCTGTGCGTCTGTTTGTGCCGCGGGTCATGAATTGCACAAAGTGTAAACAACTGGGTCACACAGCCACCCATTGTAGCAATAAGGCCCGCTGTGGAAAATGCGGGGAGAATCATCTAGATGATTCGTGCAGTAAGCAAGCCGAAAAGTGTCCTTACTGTGCGGAGAGTCTGCATGATATCTCGGCATGTCCCGCGTACAAACTACGCGGGGATAAACTGAAACGTTCCCTTGCGGGACGATCCAAACATTCTTTCGCAGAAATGTTAAAGAATGCTACGCCACCATCCTCAGCAAACATCTATACTCACTTGCCTCCTGACGAGGGCGAGGCTGGTAACCCACAAGAGGGAACATCTACTAGGGTGCCTAGAATTTATAGGAAGAGGAGGAACATTTCCTCTCGTAAAGTTCCTTGTAAAGGCCAGAAGGTGTCCCTTGACGGGGCTCCGAAAGTGACATCTATTGGAAGTGTTGCAACCAAACCGAAGCAATTAGCTCCTGGTCTCGGAGGATTAAGCTCAGAGAAGGAGTTCCCAGCACTTCCAGGAACATCAAAAATCCCAAGTGTTCCTTTGTTTCAGTTCGAGAGTAATCACAGCACTGGAATTATAAAACTCTCGGACATAGTGGACTGGATAATAAAAACTTTCAATATTACTGATCCTATTAAAAGTCTTATGTTAGCTTTTCTCCCTACAGTGAGAACATTTTTGAAGCAGTTGACTGCTAAATGGCCCCTCCTCTCAGCGATTGTATCCTTCGATGGCTAACTCATCGAACGAGGTCACGGATTTGATCACTGTTCTACAGTGGAATTGCAGAAGTATCATCCCGAAAATCGATTCCTTCAAAATTTTAATAAATAATGTGAGTTGCGATGCATTTGCATTATGTGAAACTTGGTTAACTTCCGACATCGATCTCAACTTCCACGACTTTAATATTATTCGCCTGGATCGAGATACCCCCTATGGAGGAGTGCTTTTGGGGATCAAAAAGTGCTATTCCTTCTACAGAATTAACCTTCCCTCGATAACAGGTATTGAAGTTGTCGCTTGTCAAGTAACAACCAAAGGCAAAAGCCTTTGCATAGCTTCCATATATATTCCCCCCAACACCGCGGTTGGGCACCGACGGCTACAAGACATCTTAGAATCCCTGCCAGCACCGCGACTAGTTTTAGGAGACTTTAACTCTCACGGTACAGCATGGGGTTGCCTCTATGATGATAACCGGTCTTCTTTAATTCAGGATCTTTGCGATAACTTCAATTTGACAATTTTAAACACGGGTGAAATGACACGGATTCCTGCTCCTCCAGCGCGCCCGAGCGCCTTAGACTTGTCCCTTTGCTCAACATCGCTGCGGTTAAATTGCACGTGGAAGGTAATTCCTGATCCCCCCGGCAGCGACCATCTGCCGATTGTAGTCTCAATCAATAACGGTTCAAGGCCATTGAAATCAATCAATATTTCGTATGACCTCACACGAAATATCGATTGGAAGAGCTATGCTGCCGCGATATCCGACAACATCGAATCTACCCAAGAACTTCCTCCGGAGGAAGAGTACAGCTTTTTGGCTGGCTTGATTCTCGACAGCGCGAATCAAGCTCAGACTAGGCCAGTACCCGGCGCGAACATACAAAAACGTTCTCCCAATCCCTGGTGGGATAAAGAGTGCTCAGACGTGTACGCAGAGAAGGCCGCCGCGTTTAAGACCTTCCGGAACGACGGGTTACCCGCTAGTTTTCGACAGTACGCGACGTTAGACAAGCGAATGAAGAGTTTGATGAAAGCCAAAAAACGCGGTTATTGGCGCCGGTTCGTCGACGGATTAACGAGAGAAACATCGATGAGCACTCTTTGGGGAACAGCCCGACGTATGCGAAATCGAAACAGTACTAATGAGAGCGTGGAATATTCAAACCGTTGGATATTCGATTTCGCCAAGAAGGTTTGTCCGGATTCCGCCCCGGCACAGAAGATTTACCGCGCCGCGTCTCCTCACGATAGCGCGAACGAAACACCTTTTTCGATGGTGGAGTTCTCACTTGCTCTCTTGTCGTGTAACAATAAAGCTCCGGGGCCAGACAGAATCAAATTCAACTTGTTGAAGAATCTGCCTGACTCTGCCAAGAGACGCTTGTTGAACTTATTTAATAAGTTTCTCGAGGCTAACATTGTCCCACTCGATTGGAGACAAGTGAAGGTCATCGCCATCCAAAAACCAGGAAAACCAGCCTCCGACCACAATTCGTACCGTCCGATCGCAATGCTATCCTGTATCCGGAAGTTGTTCGAGAAAATGATCCTATCCCGCCTCGACAATTGGGTCGAAGCAAATGGCTTACTGTCAGATACACAATTTGGTTTTCGCAAGGGCAAAGGGACGAACGATTGTCTTGCGTTGCTCTCAACTGAAATTCAAACGGCCTATGCTAGCAAAGAGCAGATGGCATCAGTGTTCCTAGATATTAAGGGGGCTTTTGATTCAGTTTCGATCAACATTCTTTCAGAGAAGCTGCACCAGCATGGTCTTTCAGCGACTTTAAACAACTTTTTACTAAACTTGTTGTCGGAAAAGCACATGCATTTTTCGCATGGTGACTTATCGACATCACGATTTAGCTACATGGGCCTTCCCCAGGGCTCATGTCTAAGCCCCCTTTTATACAATTTCTATGTCAACGACATTGATGAATGTCTTGACAATTCCTGCACGTTAAGGCAACTTGCAGACGATGGCGTGGTGTCTGTTACGGGACCCAAAGCTGTCGATCTACAAGGACCATTACAGAATACCTTGGACAATTTGTCTGCTTGGGCTATTAAGCTGGGTATCGAATTCTCCACGGAGAAAACTGAGCTAGTTGTATTTTCAAGGAAGCGTGAACCAGCACAACTACAGCTCCTATTAATGGGTCAAACTATCGCTCAGGTCTTCACAGTAAAATATCTAGGGGTCTGGTTCGACTCGAAAGGTACTTGGGGATGCCATATTCGGTATCTGAAACAGAAATGCCAGCAAAGGATCAACTTTCTTCGTACAATAACCGGAACATGGTGGGGTGCCCACCCAGGAGACCTAATTAGGTTGTATCAAACAACGATACTGTCGGTAATGGAATACGGATGCTTCTGCTTTCGCTCCACCGCGAACATACATTTCATCAAACTCGAAAGAATTCAGTATCGTTGTTTGCGTATCGCCTTAGGGTGCATGCAGTCGACCCATACGATGAGTCTCGAAGTGCTGTCGGGCGTTCTCCCGTTGAAAAATCGATTTTGGGAACTCTCATATCGATTGCTCATTCGATGCGATATCTTGAACCCGGTCGTGATTGAAAATTTCGAAAGGCTTGTTGAGCTCAATTCTCAGACCCGTTTCATGTCCCTGTACTTTGACTACATGGCGCAGAATATTAACCCATCTTCTTACAATCCCAACCGTGTGCATTTCATAAATACTTCTGAATCTACTGTTTTCTTCGACACATCCATGAAAGACGAGATTAGTGGAATTCCGGACCACATACGCCCACAAGTGGTTCCAAACATTTTTTTTAATAAATTCCGAGAAGTCGACTGTTCTAAGATGTTTTATACTGACGGATCAAAACTCGAAGGATCCACTGGCTTCGGTATTTTCAATCAAAAGTTCACCGCCTCCTACAAACTCAGTGACCCTGCTTCAGTTTACGCCGCAGAACTAGCTGCCATTCAGTATACCCTTGGAGTCATTGAAACATTACCCGCAGGCCATTACTTCATCGTTTCGGATAGCCTCAGTTCCATTGACGCTATTCGCTCGATGAAACATGGAAAGCACTCCTCGTATTTTTTGGGGAAAATACGGGAGCTACTGAGTGCTTTATCTGACAACTCTTTCCAGATTACCTTGGTATGGGTCCCTTCTCATTGCTCCATTCCGGGCAATGAGAAGGCAGACTCCTTAGCTAAGGTGGGTGCCTTAGAAGGAGACGTTTACGAAAGACCAATTTGCTTCAGCGAATTTTTCAGTATTACTCATCAGAGAACCCTCGAAAGTTGGCAAACTTCGTGAAGCAGTGGAGAGCTGGGAAGGTGGCTACATTCGATAATCCCTAAGGTATCGACGAAACCTTGGTTCAAGGGGATGGATGTGGGTCGTGACTTCATTCGTGTGATGTCCCGACTCATGGCAAACCATTACACGCTGGATGCACATCTCCGGCGTATTGGGCTCGTGGATAGTGGTATCTGCGCTTGTGGCGACGGCTATCACGACATCGAGCACATTGTCTGGGCGTGCACCGAGTATAGTTCCGCTAGGTCTCGGCTAATGGATACCCTGCGGGCCCGAGGAAGACCAACCAACGTCCCGGTTCGAGATGTGCTGGCAAGCCGCGATGTCCTCTATATGTCCCTTTTATACACCTTTGTGAAAACCATCAATATACAAGTCTAACTGCCCCTTGTTAATTTTCTTATCATTCTCAGAACCCTCTTCCACCTGTATCAAAGCATCTGTATCGAATGAGCCAACAAACACGGGACCTACGGCACGAACATAACACGCTTAACTCGAAATGTAGCCGATCCACATCTGAGCCGTACTACGAAATCGTCTGGAAAAACCCCTGCCATTTTGAGGAGGACCACCCGGCGTCCCAGTACATGATTCCCCTGATGAAGGCCACCCGAGTTTGTGATCCATCCGTTGATCTCACGATGCCTGAAACTGAAATAATTTTCTCTCCCTGCCATCTTTGTCTACCCTCCCTCCCCTGACTCTTATACCCAGAAGTAACACCCCTACCCCCCCCAATATCATCACGAAGCATTTAGCTCTTCTTGTCTCTTCTAGTTTTAACTATTATATTATATAATCTCGTTGAAAATGCCCAACTCTACTACCCACAAAAATAACTATAATTACGAATCTTTACAAAATTCAATCATGTCCTCTAGTTATTCCTAGTTTTAAGTTAGTCGTAAAAAATTGTCCCCCTTAGTTAAACATTATTGCTCCAATTATCTCACTGATAAAAATGTCAAACCATATTGCCACAAAAACTAAATGACCCCCCTAATCTTACGAAAATAATATTATCCCCTTGTGTAGATATATAAGATAGCTATAAAATCGCATTTGTTTCATTTTAAAAAAAATCAATATGTAATCCCCTAGTTTTAAGCAATTTAAAATGTAAAACAAAACAAAATTGGCACCTTTAAGCTAACGCAACGTGCCTTATCAAATAAACGATTTGAATAAAAAAAAAAAAAGGATTTACTCGAATTCAGTCTTGTTCGTCTGCTAGAGCCCATCAAACATATGTTCATATTTGGCGGATAAAATCGGGGTTTCAATGTATTATAATAGATATTCAGCATTCGAAGTAGTTTCTTGTGAAAGAGTGTAGAACGACTTTGTTTCTACTTGAAGTCAGCGGCGTAGCCAGAAATTCGGTTTGGAGAAAATCGATTTTACTGTTCAAACGGCATAATTCTGAAACCGTAATTTTTGAAGTTTTAAAATTATGCAGAATTAATTTTTCAGAAAATAGTAACAGAGTTCGCGTCTTTAGCGAATTTGTTGACTCTTTATTGTAGTCATGAATATTAACCTGAGAAAAATCACCATAAATACTTCTTGGACGATATACCGTCAAAATTATTTTATCAAATGATGCGCTGTTTAACGTTTGTAAAACTCATCGAATATACTAAACCTCCGAAATTGGCGGTTTCAAAATGATGCTATCTTGACCTTAAATTACTGTTTTTGAACATTTGACCTGTACATATAATTGGTCATACAACAAAAATCAAATGCTCATCAAAATCGATCAGAACCTGCTAGAGTCGAATGGAAATCGTCATTTTTCATAAATTTCTCTCTACATTCGGAAAGTGTTATCCTCGTTATTAATCATATTACGTTTTCGTCTCAACTCGACGCATTCCCAAAATATAAACCTGTTTTAATCCACCTAGTGGTGCAATTGTGCTTTTCTCATTTGACCAGACTACGCTTCCATGGCTGCTTATGTTCAATACAATGGTGGAAATGAATATTACATGTTCAGTACGATTTGCACATACATACAATGGATCGACAGCCGCGATCTTGAGATACTATGTGTTACTGAAACATCGCTTGAAACCAGCGGCGGATCATGGAGAAAGATCCGGGAGGTCCAGGTCTTGCCGAAAATTATCAACTTGTTAAGAAATTTTAAACTAGTTTTAATTTTAAAGTAGCAACCCCTCACTACATACTTCCTCTGGGCCGGTATGATTGGCGATTTTTAGAGTGATTGCATAACCTTTCTCTATGAGAAAGGCAAAAATGTACCAAAGTCCAAAAAATTCAATTTTTGTCAAACATTATTTTTTTCGAGTTTACATCAAATCTCAATGTTTCATTCATTTTTAAGTCATTTGGCATCAAAAATACAAATTTGATTTTGAAAATTTTTCATTTCAGTTTTTATGGGAATTTGCTGTGTGATTGCACTCTTCAACTCGTAACTCCGGAACCGAGACTAACTTTGTGCAAATCGGTGCAGCCATCTCTGAGAAACAGAGGTCACATTTTTTTTCCTTATACACACAATCATATTCCGATCTCGACGAACTGAGTCGATTGGCATATGACACTCGGCCCTCCGGGTTGGGATTAGATTGACGAATTTTAGAGTGAATGAGAAAGGCAAAAACATTTATAGCAAATGTTGAAAGTTATGCGTTTTTTTGGTGAGCAGTTCTATGTTTCATAGACATTAAATCAATTGTAACTTCGCTTCCTATTAAATAAAGACCCTTATTACAGTACATCTCTACAAAAGCGAGCTCAATTTGAAAAGAAATCTGAGGATTATGATTGATTACAGAACTCTGGAATTTTCTATTGGAATATTTTCAGGCAGGAATTTGATATTGATGCTATTAGACAACTGTGAAATCAAGACCAATAGATCAGTTACATATCAGGACCCCATTCCGACAATTTATCAAAAGTCCTCATGATGTTTACAACAACAGGTTATCAATGTACGGATCAGATAATTGTTATTGTAATATTGAATTAAATCAGTCTGCATCAATAAATTTTCAACTTCAATCCAATTTTTTTTGTGGGTGTGGTGGGGGGAGGGGCGTTGTATGGTGTTAAACCCCAAAACCTTCTCTTGGCAACGCCGTTGCTTGGAGTTATTTATTTCGCTTTTCATTTTCCGATATGTTTCAGATCGATCCGATGGTCATGAGTTAGAAAAATTGCAGTCAGAAGGTTCGCACAAATGAACATTTTTGCACTGATAAGTTATCAAGATCCTTCCAGACAACTTGGAAGTATTCGGTGATTATTTCTAGCGGTTGTAGATAGAAAAATGAAATACAAAATTCGTTTTATCGAAATAATGTTTGGCTTATTTCAATGGATTACTACTATAATGAATAGGCGACGAAGAGTTATCAACAAACAACAAGCCATAACTTTTAAAGTATTCAAAATAGATATTTGAAGTCTTCAATAAAGTTATTCGCAAAAGTAAGGGCTACAAATTTGCTGAAGGCATCATTTCGATATAATCACTTCCAAGAAAATTTGTGAAAATATCTCACTCGTCGGGAATAAATCAGCAAAAGCACAATACCAAAAGAAAGGGCATATTGCCTCCATTAAATTCTCCGAAGATACTATTGATCTAAAATAAACCGTTTTGGCGTTAATAATAGATTACATGTTTTTGGTCATATTTCTGGCAATGGGAAATGATAAAAATCTTTCGTCCTCATTTAATGTTTAATATCTCTTTTAATAATAGTCCGATTTCAACAATCTTGTTCGAAAGGTATTCGTATAAGCTGCCTAAAAATATATAAAGTGTTAATCTATGTTATCAATTTCGGCAGATTATTTAAAAAAACTGCAAAAAACGCCATTTTTACACATTCAAACATTCATATCTTAAAAACTAAACATCAGAATCGAAAACAAATTAATAACGTTCTTACTGTTTGATAGGTCTTTCATTTAAAATTGGTTTGCATAAGATCGGTTCAGCCATTGCTGAGAAACACGAATGAGAGTTTGTCCGTTACATACACACAGACACATACACATACATACATTGTCCCAAATCGTCGAGCTGAGTCGATTGGTATATAAGACTCGGCCCTTCGGGCCTCGGAACAAATCTTGAAAGTTTGAGCGAATTCTATACATTTCTTTTATAAGGAATGTAAAAGGAATTAATTTCTCCGTTCAAATAAATTTCAGATTATTTCTTATAAACCCTCAAAATATCGGTGTTACTTTCCCATCGAAATAATAGAACGTAAGTATTCCTTATAATAAGAAGTTAAGTATTCGACATCCAAACTCCTCACGAATGACTTTCTATGTCATTTGTTTAATGCCTACTGTGTGTATTTAGTTCGTTTTGCACTTTGGAATTTAAATTGTTTCAGATACACCAATTAAATGAATTAAGTAGGTACGTAAACGTTTCATGTATTGACATAACCATGAAAGTCGTAATCGATCAGCCAAGTGAATTTGACAAGCATTGAGAAAAGCATGGGGTTTCTACTCTTTTTCACACGAGTAATGATTCTCTCTGCTATAATCGAATAGGTAACAGCCGAAGTCGAAGCCGTCAACACCCCCTACGGGCTTACACCCTGGAGGTAAGAAGTCACAGACAATCGAGTTTAAAAAAAATACGCGTAACACAAACGCTCCAAGTATACGCGATCACTCTCAGCGTGCAACGTTCATAACTCCCCATTTATCAGCCAGCAAGCAGCGCCACAGTGGTGGAACTAGTTTCGCTGTATCGCGAACTCATCTCATATGTGATCTCTCTCACATACTAATTGACACGCGGTGTGAGACTGTACCAGGCAAAATTACAGAATTCCAGTTTGTCTCGTAAAACCAACGGGATTCCCCGGAAAGCTTGGCCATTCTGCAAGTGACGTTCTGATTTCAGTCTCCCCTCTGACATGCTACTGTTCGGATCTACGATTGTGTTATTCTTAGGACTGCTTTCGGAAACCACTGCCGGTAAGTTTTTTTTATTATTATTGTTCATTGAATACGGTCATAGGTCGAGGACAATTTTTCTAAAACACACTTTACTTATCAGCTGGCAGCTGCGGTCAGAAGAAAGCAATCGCTCAACAGTTTATAGCCCATGGCTACCGAGCGTTGGCAGGATCGTGGCCCTGGCACGGTGCCATGTTCATCCGGATGCAGCGATCATCGGCTTACGCGTGTGGGGTAACGATCCTGACGGAACAGTTCGTTATCACTGCGCAGCACTGTACGATTGATCCGGCCGAGAGGCAAAGACTACCGGCGAGTC